>NC_079898.1:12493278-12793278 GCF_024868665.1 Triplophysa rosa
ATTAGTACATATTTACATATATGAATAACCATTTGAAGCATACTGTATGTTTTATAGACAGCAAAAATAGCATGTATTTCACCAATATTCCAGAATAGTCAGCAAGCTTGACTAGTAAAACTACACAGCAGGATGTACAGTTGAAAGCTATGACCATATAACATTTTCCCAAGACACACGCAAGCATGAATCTGGCGTCCTCCATTCTTTCCGACAACAAAGCACCAGAACACAACCAGCTCGGAATCATGACATCAGAAGTGGGAATTATCAAGTTTCCTAGAGCACGTGAAGGCAGCATTATTTCCCCATCTTCCCAGTGGGAAACGCAACATCAGAGGGCGTTTCTGTGCAATTTTTTAAATAAAAAAAATTAATAGTTTTAATTAAAACTGAAAGACAAAAAACATTAAACTGACAGTAAAACCAAAGAAGTATCAAATTAAATTCACATTTTGATTCACATTTAAATATTCCTTTACCTAAAGTAACCTGTCGCTCTGGAACCATCTAGCTGTTCCAGAAAAAAAAGCTTTAACATGCAAATGCGGTGTGTTTTTTACTAACCAAATACGTGATTAACTTATTAAAATAAAGCATGATAAATATAGTTTACTCAAGAAAGCTAAGCATACGAAAACACATCAATAATTTTGTAAATGTGATGACACAAATATTACATATTATCATGGGCAAACGAAATACAGTGGATAGCAGTGCATTAAAGCTGAGACTCACATGAACACTACATTTTCATGACTGTAAGTCATTCCCTGTAAATGATAGTGAGCTTTAAATAATGATATATTTTGTGTATGAACCCATACAGTAGTGAAATAACAATGTTTACATATGATTTAACAGTTTATTGTAATAAATATCAGACATCTAAAAGTATATATTAATGTGTATGCAACTTTAAAGACGGTCCCTAAATTCACTACTATAAAACGTCCAACCAAAGCCATTTTTTGTCACGAAATGCGGAAGAACCCAAGTGCAGGCAGGCAGTGAAGGGGTTAACAAATATTTATTTTAAACCAAACAGAAAATAGAACAAAAACACCCACAATGGGGGAAAAACGAAACTAAGAATTATAACCAAAACAAGAGACTTCCCACGAGGGGGCAAAATGATAACAAGACAAATAACCAAACTCAAAGACACGACCAAACGTCTTAAATCATAAAAGGCACCAAACTCACAAACACGAACAAGAACAGGAACACGGGTAAGCACAGGAACAAGAACATGAACACTAACACAATCCAGGACACCGCAATACACGCACATACATAATACAATCCACGAGCACAAGACAAAGAAACAAGAGGGTATCTAAAGGGAAGACAAACGAGGGATAACGACACGGGGCAGGTGTGGGTAATCAAACACTTAGGGAAGGATAACGAGGAAACGAGATGGCGGGAACAGAGACGAGACACTGGAAAAACACATGAGAGGTAAAAACAAACATCTCATGGTCTTCCCACATAAAACCCAAGGACTCTGCCCCGATCCCACCACACGACTAGAATTTCATAAACAAGACGGTGGGACCGTGACATTTTTAAAGTAAAGTCTGCAACCATTAGGCAAAAAAGCGTAACGGCTAATGCCAACGCCCTGGCTTCAGCGGAAAAAGAGACCGCATGCTAGTTTTTTGAATGGATGTCATACCGTAAGCCAGTAGAGAAAAAATGAATTTGTAAATCTGTACGTGCATTTGGCAAAACTAACTAAGACTTTGAAATAGTACAAAACACATTACTTCTTGTTCTTTTGCTTCTCGTTGTTATAAAAAAGCGTCTTGTTAACATTATAGTGTTTTTGATTCGGTACTCAAGGGGGCCCTCTGGTGGTGCAGGGGCCCTACGCAACTTGGATCGGCACTGTTTAAAGCATTAAAGGTGCAGTTTGTAACAATTTTGCAGTAAAATATCCAAAAACCACTAAGCTAGTGTTATATATTTTGTTCAGCTGAGTACTTACAATATCTCAATATCTCCTTCACAGCATCATCAAGCTACGGCATTGTTATTGTTTTGATCAGTTTTTTACAAACTGCACCTTTAATGCTACTAATGATTTAGTGGAATTAAAACATTAAAAGCATCTGCTAAAAGAGCACCGTTCCATAAATTATTTCCAGGTTAAGTGGGAATTATCGAATTTCCGAGAGCACGTGAAGGCAACGCCGTTACGCTTTTTTGCCTAGGTTGCAGGCTTTCCTTTTAAAGGGAACCCGGTGTATAGAGAGAAGTATGGCTCAATGCGTTGTAATAGCCTTACACTACTAGCATTTGTCGTTAGAAACACATAAAATATTTTCAGTTCTTAAAAAAACCCTAAATGTAATACTCATTTTAACCTAAGGAGGCCGCCATGTTCTTTTTCGATGACGTAAACTGGTTGCACGCACAGCTAGGCAGCCAAACTAAACACCGACACACTAATCAGTTCTTCAGTAAATATAAGGTTCTGGAGGATAATATATATATACAGTACATGTGTGTGTAACAATGTTCACAGCAAGGAAGGAGGAGGGAACCGGCGAACGTTGAACATCAAAACTTTAATAAAATAAACAAACAACAAAACGAAAGTAAAATGCCGGCAGCTCCCTCACGGTCGACTGCCGGTCACACATAATAAAATATAACGTAAAGTCCAGGCCTGGTTCTCTCTCGTCCTTTACTGTTGTCGCTCCTCCTTTTATATAATGCTAAAAGAAGAAAGAAAATAAAGACGCTATTTGGTGTATTTTCTTACATTTTAATATTGTTTGTCAGAAACAACACAAACATGCATATTAATAACCAAAATCATTTCGAATTTATCATATACACGATGTTTTAGCCATTATAGAATGCATTTTATCCAGATTTTGACTTTCCTAACGTTATTGTCTCCCTCGGTCATTAGCTGACGAGGGCTAATATTCACGTGTGCTCTAATACAGAATAAATAACCAAACCGAAAGCATTATTATTGTGTTTATCATTATATTCTCATAATGTATAAAGTATGGTGGATGCTGATGTCTTAAATGTCTCAAAGGCGGTAGTTTAAAGCTATGATTTAATGCACGCCACCTTGAACAGACGTCTAGTACTGAACGCGTTCTTCTTTTATGGCTGGCAGGCTGGCTTGTGTCAAGAGGACATACCGCCACCTACTGTCCCTGTGTGTTTGTATATCTGATCTTATGTTTTACGTGTCATATTTTACTGTTATATATGGAAAACGTGTGTGCTTCGCTGTTGCGAAAGAGAACAGGTTAAGGTCGCAACCATTTGACGTCACGGATTCTGACGCAAAAAAATGGCGGCCTCCAAGTAAAAATATTTTTTCAAAGTTTATGAATACTGTGACAGTTACACTGTTTTTTATTTCACAATTATAAAGTCAATGCCATTGTTCATATATTAAGCCATACATCGCTCTATACCCAGGGATCCTTTTAAAAGGGCTTTGAGACAGCATCAACAGAGGAGAAAGCCCCTCCTACCACACAGAACTCGGGCGCGCGGCCGTCAATGGCACTGAGTAGTGCACGTCATCTATCTCTATCATGTAGCTAGAAACGCTAGTACGACTCGAAATTCTTCACCGATTCGGCCTTTACGACCAACATTGAGGTCGCACTCAGCTTCCTCCAGCCAAGGTGAAACAATTTGTCAAAGATGTTTGCTAAAGCTCGCGAGCCCAACCGAGAGCCGCTGAGGGCAGAACTAACCGTGTAAATTGAACCGCATTAGCTAGCTAGCTGGGTTTACCTTTATCTACGCTAATCGAGTCGAGCTAATATCATTCACGGCCAAAGTCTTTAGATGTTTAGGGAGACGGTTTTCGATAAGAAAGGCAAACTCGACGGCAGCCTGGAACGTGGCGTCTTCTGGAGGGGATATTTCGATCTGAGAAACGTAAGTTACATCGCGTTTGTCGGAATAAGTAGCAAGCTAGCGTTATCTAAAGTTACCGGGCTGGACGTGTTTTGTAACTGCTGCACTTAGGCCAGTCTCTTACTGTAGTCTGTGCTACACTGCTGCCTTTCCCAGTGTGAAAAAACCTGCTGCCAGTCAAGTAAGACAGCATTTTGGGGCTTCGATTTGAGCCTCCAGACAGACCTGTAATGCCCCAAAATACTGTCTTGGATGGTTATTAAGTAGGGGTTGACACACAACCAGGAATTCTCGCAGTAAACACTCTGGGCTGCGTTTCCCAAAAGCATCATTAGAACCGACGATGCTTTTGGGAAACGCAGCCCTGGCTGGTGGCACCATTAAGTTACTTGGAAGGAATATTGATTGTTTTTATGGTTGTTGTGACATGTAAGTCTGGACTTATTCCACCCACGTAAGTAGCAGTAAATAAAACAAGCTGTGATTAAAGTTACATATTCATGGCACAAATATTAAAAAGAGAGAAATTAAAGGGGTATATGACGCGAATACGTGTTTTTTTATGGTGCGAATACGTGTTTTTCTGTGTCTTTGGTGTGTTATAAGTTGCACATGCATGTGTTAGACACGTTAAATTGCAAAAAGGAAAGTGTTGGAACAAAGGATGCATTCTATCTAAAAGCGAATGCTCAAGCAGACCTGCCTGAAACGCCTCGTGTAACCACACCCCCACAAATCTACGTCAGTTCGTGGTATGATTTGACTAAGACCGCCCAAATGTATATGCAAGTAAGATGGGCGTGCTTTGGAACCTGATGTTCAAAATGTGGTAAGATGCGTTACATTTCCATCACACGCTTGCAATATTCGACCAATCACTACGCACTGGTTAACTGGCCAATCATAGCACACCTTGCTTTTCAGAGTGATGAGCTTTGTAAAAAATCTGTGCGTTTCAGACAGGAGGGGCAGAGAGGAGATACAAACATGCACGGTATGTGGAAATACAGCGTTTTTGAACCTTAAATCGTGTATACACTAGGGCTGCAACTAACGATTATTTTGATAATCGATTAGTTGGGCGATTATTTTTTCGATTAATCGATTAATCTGATAAAAATGTAATTACATCTTTTGCTTATAATAAGTAAATCAGATATGGGAAAAGTATACACAACTGAGCTCATTAGCCTTCTCCCAAAATGTTGTGAATATTTCCATAATTAACACACCTGGTGAGTTGATTCAGGTGTGTCATATTAGAAGCAACTGACAATAGTCTCTCCCAAACGTGGGCGCGAAGGGAGGGTCGGCCAAGGAAATCATTTTTTTGTGCCATGAAAAGTGAGATATTTGTCATTCAAATGTAGTGAAGTACAGTAAAAAGTAAACAAAAAAAGTAATACTTAAGTACAAATACTCAAAATGTGTACTTAAGTACAGTTCTCAAGTAAATGTACTTCGTTACCCACCTCTGAACTAAATAAACCACCAAATCCGGGTATTTAGCCTATTATGTACTTTGCAAAGTGCAAACGCCACAAATTGGGTTTTACTAAAATAATCTTTAATTTTGTCATTTAAAACACCTCTCCCCTTTAAACTTTAAAACTGCGCAGCTTGAAGAGATGCATGCAAAACACATCTGACTTTAAAACTGTGCACCTCGCGCTGCACGGAGAGAAGCATACACCGAGAGACACGTCTGACTTTAAAACTGCGCAACATGTGCCGCACGGAGAGACGCATCCACAGAGAGACACGTGTGACTTTAAAACAGCACAACTTGTGCCGCACGGAGAGACGCATCCACGGAGAGACACGTGTGACTTTAAAACTGCGTCACTCGTGCAGCACAGAGAGACAAGTGTGACTTTTAAACTGCGCATCTCGCGCAGCACGGAGAGACACATCTGACTTTAAAACTGCGCAGCTCATGCTGCACGGAGAGACACATCTAAAACGGTAATTTTAAAAGGGAAGAAGATGCGCTTGATTTATAAATGCGCAGCTCGCAAGTGACGTCACATATGGAGGACCAAGAGTGCCGATTAGCAATAAAACGAAGAATCAATTGATCAATTAAATAATTAAAACATAACAATGTTAACAAATAAATAACTTTTCAAATTGAGAAATTAATAGACTTATTTAAAATGGTTTATTTAATTTGTGTTTTAAAATGTAGTTTAATTGAACATTAAAACGTTAAATAAAAAAATTAATTTTAAATGTATAAATAAATATATACATTTACAACTGTTTATTTAATTCATGCTTTAAAACGTAAAAAAAAGTTTTATTGTGCACATTTTAAATGCACATTTTAAATCGCTTTTTAAAAAAGCATTTGTCAAATGCTTTTCTCTCTCTATTTGCCAATTGCTTTTCTTTTTCGTTTTGCCAAATGCTTTTCTTTATCCATTTGTCAATCGAGTCAAAAAATGCCATTGGACAGTACACACGTGGGGGCAACCAATCAGCTTTCGGCTCAGGTTTAGGATACACCCCTTCTCCCGCATGTCATACGAAGTAGATGTAAGGCGGAGTTTCAGTGGACGGCAAGAAAGACCTACCGCCATTAAAACAGTAACTTTATACCTTGCGCGCCATAACTACATGACATGGCAGATGTAAACTCGGACACTGCATATATGTGAACAAAACAAGCATACAGACAAAAGCTCAAATTAAAGCGTGGTTGCACACCGTACGGAGACGGGCTGCGCAGTCTAGAACAGTGGTTCTCAACTCATGGCCCTAGAGATCCACCTTCCTAACGAGCTCAGCCTTAATCCTGATAAAAAATCCATCGCGTATCACATTAAAGTACCTTAAGAGCGATACAAGTGCCAACTGCTTTGTATGCGTTTGAATCGCTCTAGCGGTACTTTAACGTGATACGGCAAGCAACCACCGGTGTGTACCCCTATAAAACAAGATGGACATTTGTTCTGCTCTTAGAATGAGATATGGCTACAAGCTTTGCTTGTTCTTTACTGCATTTTTAAATGGGCTGCCTGTCACCATTGTTTGCAGGATCTCTAATGTCTTGAAAGCTTTTGGTCAGTAGCTAATCAGGTACTGCATGCATCTCATGAGTGGATTATCAGATTGATAGCTTGTTAACCCCACTATCTTGAATCCCTTTGAACCTTTAGCCTTCTGTTTGCAAACGTTGATTAATAATAGGAAGGAAAATCGCACAAAGTCATGTTACCTTGAATCCATATCTATCATGACCCAGTATAAAAAAAGACACTGGTGGTTTATATTTTGCTTTTTCATGTGCCAAGTGAATGAGGACTGAGACTGAACAGTCATTGACATTCTGCATTAGGGATGGGCACGAGGACTCGAGTACTCAGATGCGACGATCGATGATGAAAACGATGATCGTTTGGGTCTATAAATTCAATTTTAAATAAAATTATTTTCTTTCCTTCTGATTTTCTGTTTATAATGGGTTCTAGTGTTGTATTCGCGCTGCTCGCGGAGCAGGGCGAGCGTTTTCAATCCATTCCCATGGAAGCTGAGCTTGCGTGGTGCTCGCGGAGCAGGGCATGGAAACTGAGCTCGCGTCAGATGAGCATAAGAGCATAGCTTTCCTGTAATTCAGTGGTTGGAGCATGGCTCTAACAACGCCAAGGTCATGGGTTCGATCCCAGGGATTGCACATAATTAGAAACAAATGTATAGTATAATGCAATGTAAGTTGTGTGACAGGGTAGGATAGGGCTGGGCGGAATGATGGTATATGCCGTTACCACGGAATAAAATGTCAACATTAAGAGATTTTTCTATTCCGTGTATTCCGCGGAATGTAAATAAGTAGGCGTGGTTAACTCTGCGCTCTGCAAGTTAGGCGTTATGAAAAAAAAGTGAATCCGACGCTTTCGCTCTCACCCGCAGTGCTCGTGCAGGGATCTGCGCGTGCATATAATAAAGCTCATTCTCAGGTATTTCAGAAGTCAGGTTGCTTTCTAAAGCTTGTTTACAGTTTTAATAAAGTTTAACTAGGCGAGTCAAGGAGAAACTTGTGTTGTAACGCGCGATGATGCTCGCCATGTGAGCGCTGCTACTTGGAGACGCGTGTGGAGTCACCAGAGACTTGCAGTGCAAAGACAAGCACAAGAATAAACAAACCTAAAGACAGAGAGTCGCAACACACTAAAAGTGCGCATCTAATAGAGTGAAGAGTGATAAAGACCTACAGTACAGACCCCATGAACACCAGTCGTATACTGTACTTTCATTGTTTGTGCATATATTCATACTTAATTGTTATACATGTTGTCTATCTTCGTACTGTTTACATATGATATAGCCAGAATTTAAATATAAATAAATAATAAATCTGATTATCAGAACGTAATTTGATATCCAAGCCACTTTATTTGTGGCAAGTCTCTTTGAGTTATCTTGTTTTACTCTTTTTGCTCAAACTTCTTCACGAGTTTTCAGACCATTATTAGCATGCAGTCAAAAGCTATAGCCCTATACATTTATTGTTCAGTCATTGTATAGTACATTTGACCTATCCTCATTTGTCCTGCACAGGAAAGCAGCTAAGGACAGTTACTTGTTTATGAAATGTAGAGCTGCATGGTTTGTTAAGAGGATCTTCCTGCATTTTGTATAGGGTTTGGCATATCAAATGAATCTGCCTGGCATGTGTCATGGAGCGTACTTACATTTGTTTTGGCATGGCACTCTTTCAGTGTCAATTTTTGTGTTGTCTGAAGAATTATGGATATATAATATGATAACGTGGTACGTGAAAGGGCCTGTTTAGGACTCATGTCTCCTGTCTGTAAATCTACTCTAATAATACAGCTGCTCTTGTATTGACATAATGCTGTTTGTTTCTCATTAGGGTCCAATAAACAAGACAACACAACAAGGCCACAACTCAGTGCCAGTTTAGGGGCTCTGACACTTGTTACACTTGTCTTTAAATTTTGACATGCATGGAGCACATGGTGTGCGTGGAAGCTTTTAGCGCATATATTTGTGTGTTATTTGTTTGACAATTTGTTTAATAAAGAACAATATTGTGTAAAACCACTATTGTAGTTAAATGCGCTTTGTAATGCTAGTTTTGTTTGTCAGATATCTTTCTGCACTTGTAAATCCAAGGGGCTGGTCACAAAAAAGGTGCTGAAGTGCCCTGTTGAAGCTCTCTGTTACCATAGAAACCACTCTCTTAGCTGCCACTCCAGGCACTGTAGGCATGGAAACGGAACATATGACAGTGGTCCAATGGTTACATCATTGCAGTACCATAGATCTCAGGAGTGTGTTGAACTCCTCTTCACTTCATTGGAATGTGGAAATCTTGTATGAGCAACCTGTCATCTAGATGTGTAACTGTTGAATGCAGGCCAACGTTAGGTCAGGTAAGGATAATTTTATGGTCACAAAATGACTCACCATGTTAGTGAACTGAGCTGGTAATGCAGGTTATTAATAGAATTCCTGGAGTTAGCATAGGAAATATCTCGTCAGGTTTTAGACTGGTGTCTGCTAGATAAGAAAGGGTTGTTATGAAAGTGCACTCCGGGTGATTGCTTGATCTGCAACGGACTTTCATGGGCACACTGCAAAAGTAGTTTCTGGTGAATGCTGACATTTTAAATTAATTGGGAGTCTGTCTTTAATGAAGATGTTATGATTCTAATGATGAGTAGTTGTGTGGGTGATCGTGGATGAAAGTCAGTGTTTGTCACAGGTGGCCTGAAGTGCTGGGTCGATAAGACCAGGCTGAATAAATCCCTAATGTTTTTTCTTTTGATGGGTCCTAACGTTGAAACGCTCTTCAAAGGTCTAGCCCACTTCCTGCATCTACTGGATGTGTTTTATTTGTTTATTTTAGTGCTTTGGCACAGCGTGCCCTCTGGATCCTCGCACATTCATAGGCAATGAGTTATCATCTGGCCTTTTTTCGTTTACTGTGATGCTAAACAGAGCGCATGATCAAAGCGTGGCAGATCCGGAGTCACAGCACAGGTGCTGAATGCTGTTTCCAACAAAAATGAGAGATGATAGAAAAGTGGTCTCCAAGAAGGTATAATTCACAGCATGGATGAATACATTACTGTTATGTACACTTTTACATATGTATTACACATACATGTGCTTTGTCGTTTTAAAGATGATCTATATATCTGTTTACAGAGGAGGTTTAAGGATATGCTGCTTCCCTTTGATGAAAACCGAGAAGTGATCTCAAAGCTGAAGGTTGAAGGTTTAGATAAATGGATGGGGGTTTGCATGCAATCCTATCTGGGTTTATTTATAGTTCAATAGACGTGAGGTGTGGCAAGCTCAGACGCCTAGACATGCGGTTCTGTGACATCATGGCATACCACATGACTGGATTGTAGCTTGCTGAGGAATAGCAGGGTCTCCATGGTACAAACCAGGATCCCTCTGTGTGTCATTTAAACCTATTTGCAGCTTGTCAAGACCACATGACAATTTAATAAGTCCCATGGTTGGACTCAAATCCAACCTTTTAAATTAGATGGGGGTCATTCTGTGTCAACTCAACCAGAGGTCCCCGGCTTGAATTTTTTCTATTTTTTCTATTTTTACAGGAGCAAGACCAACATCTGGAAATGCCACTGATGAATAGTTATTAAGTAATCAATTAATTTGTAGAGGGAGGTAAAAATGTCAATTTTCACCTGAAATTTGGAGCCATATTAGAGGGGGTAAAAATGAGATGGGAAATATGACAGCATCATAATTTTATTTTTACACTGAGATGCTAATCTGTTAATTTTAGCAATCCTTGATGCATTTTATGCCAATGGTGAAAGCTCAAAAATGAAGAAAGGGCACTTTTTGTGTTCTTTTTACAAAATGTGCATGCGTGTAACTCCAGAACTGTTAGAGAGACCTTAATGTCCTTTTATATTCTTGTAATTGACCTACTTGTCTTTTGGGAACTACATTATTAAAGCCCTATAAGCTTCAGTCCTAGAGAAATGAGGATCTCAATGCGGCTTCATGAGAAAACTATTAAAATGGACACATTTTCAGTCATCAACAACTAATTGTGGGTCATTTTTAAAAAATCTGTAACTTCATTTCTTTTAAAGAAGAATGTCTGAAGAACAAATAATGTTGAAACTAGAAATGTATCTTTTTTCCTTCTATTAAAACAACTGCACTAAACATAACCATTTCAGTGTCCTTTTGGCACTGAGTTACTTTCAAAAATGATCGGGTTAAGGCACATTAACTTGCTCTGAATAATTTATTTATAAGATTCTATATTTCTTTAAATTATAGGGAAATTTTGATAAAGGGATGTTGTGACTATCCCTTTATCAAAATCTCCCTATAACTCAAAGAAATATACAATCTTATAAATAAACTATTCAGAGCAAGTTAATGAATTACATTTTGAAGATGTTCGAAAACTGATGAAGTTTGCATACATGTCAAATGTGGTGAAAATTTTTGTCTGAAGTGAGCGTAAAAAGTTGAGAAAGAAAACGGATGTCAATACAATATATCTGACAAATAGTTCACTTTCACTTCACTTCACTTTCACATTAGTGACAGCAGCCTAATATTCCTGCTATTCTATGTAGTTGATATGACTCAAACAAATGAAAAGAGAAGCACTCACTGACTCCGTAACCTTTGTAGCTTTAATAGGAATTTGTATTGTTATCGTTTCACAGTTTGTAGTGCAAAATTTGCCAGTAGGAGTTTAAAAATGGAAAATAAATCTGCCTCCACTAATTATTATAAAAATATAAACGAGCTCAAAAAGGTGATCACTATTGCTTTTTTGAGGGCTCATTTATGCTAACCTGCTTTTACCAACTGCGATCTCATTACTATGTGTTGTGGATGTGACTTGTGCCATATCATCACCATTAATTAACCCTATGAAACTAATGATTAAATTACTACTTGAGCACAAAATAGTTTAGTAGAGTACACAATTCATCATAGATCTGGTCACTTTATTTTGCTCTCAAAATGCCACCCTCAATAGGACAACAAATGTGAGTCTTATTTCTTCCTTTTTAAAAAGTAGGATTTTTATTATGATGAATTTGGCTGAATTTGGTATGTTAAGCTATGTTTATATATACCATAATTGCATAAAACTATGGTTTTGTGGGTTATAATTATGCCCCCACTTCTTTCGAGTCATTCTGTGATCCATAAACAAAATGCATACATCAAAATTTAAGAAACGTCTGTTCAAAAACGGCATGTTACTAGTTTCAAGGGAAATTATTATTTTTTGTTTGACAAATAACCCTGCATATGTGTCTACTCTCACAACCCCGCAAAAAAAGTTTGATCTAGTTTGTCTGGCTGTGCTTCACATATTGGAAGCAGGGAAAGTTCTAATAATTAAACAGGCAAATCTTGGTTTATCAAATACACTTTTGTAAAGAGACCTACCACACTGCCCTAACAAGCATGAAACGAATGTATCTTTCACAGCTTTGGCTATCCGAGATTCAATTTTTCAATAATCATTCAAAACTTTAGTTAAATAAAAGTATGTAATTCACAAAAACAGTCCATATCAGTGTTTTAATATTATATATTATGTTGTTAATTAACATTATTGGTGCATTATTGTGTTTTAAATTTATAAGGTTGGTTGATTTAATATACTGTTGGGTTTTAATCTATATAAACGTGTCATATTCTCTAAAATTAAATATAATTTTTCTGGCTCCATATTTGTTTAAAAAAGTCAGATACCTGTACGTTTCTGCTGTGTCCTGCTGCTGTCACCACACAACATAAGCAGCAGGTGACGCAATTAGGAAATCCTCTGTGAGGCTAGGGCGTCTCATTTCAGTTCGGTTCTTGGACGTTTGAGGCTGCGTGCTTTGAAGAACAATTCCTCGTTTTTAAGTCTGCGACCTTAGAAGGTTGCAGCCCCCGAATTGGGACACAGCTATTGTAGCTTCAGAAGACTCATTGTAAAGTTGCAAGAAGCATTTATCAGGCCCTCACATCTTGGTGCACATTGGAGATGCTGGTGTGAAGTTTGAACATCCCTAACCTCTCAAGTTCATGTTTCATGGCACTCTGAGACTGCAGGGCCAAGAATCTCAAAATGATAATTTCACTTAAAGTTTGTTGTTAATAGAAATCCGTCTGTTGAGCACTAAGACTAATAAACCTTCCAGATTTGCATTCACTTTGCAGTGGGCGTTTTCGGACCATATGTGGCAGTTTGTTAAAATGGCTGCCGTATTTTCTCTCTATTTTTAACTTAATATGTGAAGGTGCACCATTACTGTGGTGCTACGTCACTGATGTAGTGTGAAGGAACATTTTATCTTAACTTGTAGGCTACAACATGTTTTTTGTTGTGCCACAACCCACTTCCCTCATTTTATTCCAATGTTTGTTGCACTCACACTTTGTTTTTCTTTCTCCATAGACGGTGGCCTGAGCCATGGGGGCGTTTTTGGACAAGCCCAAAACGGAGAAGCACAATGCTCACGGAGAGGGAAACGGCCTGCGTTTTGGCCTGAGCAGTATGCAGGGATGGAGAGTTGAGATGGAAGATGCACACACTGCAGCCTTGGGCCTGCCGCACGGTCTGGACGACTGGTCCTTCTTTGCGGTCTACGACGGCCACGCCGGCTCCCGCGTCGCTAACTACTGCTCCAAGCATCTGTTGGAACACATCGTCGCCGTGGGGTCGGCAGATGAACTGCGGAAGGCCGGAGCTCCAGCGCCTGAGACGCCGGCCATAGATGCGGTGAAGGGAGGAATCCGTGCCGGCTTCTTGAGGATCGACGAGCACATGCGCAGCTTCACAGACCTGCGGAATGGGATGGACCGCAGCGGCTCCACCACGGTCGCTGTGCTGCTCTCTCCCGAACACCTGTATTTCATCAACTGTGGGGATTCGCGTGCCCTTCTCTGTCGCAACGCTCACGTCTGCTTCTCTACACTGGACCATAAACCCTGCGACCCAAGGGAGAAGGAACGCATTCAAAATGCAGGTGGCTCGGTGATGATCCAGAGGGTCAATGGGTCGCTGGCTGTTTCTCGTGCACTAGGTGATTATGACTACAAGTGTGTTGAGGGCAAGGGCCCCACAGAGCAGCTTGTGTCGCCAGAGCCGGAAATATTCGAGATCGCCCGGTCAGACGCGGAGGATGAGTTTGTGGTGCTGGCGTGTGATGGTATCTGGGATGTGATGAGCAACGAGGAGCTGTGTGCCTTTGTGCGATCGAGGCTGGAGGTGACAGATGACCTGGAGAGAGTTTGCAACGAGGTGGTAGATACATGTCTACACAAGGTATGGTTCACTATGTACCCCTTAAGGTTGCGTTTAATGCTATGGAGATTTGTTACCTTCAATTTTAGTTTAAATGAAGCTCATGTTTGTCACTGATGTGAATGCTAACCTGCTGTTTATGTGTTACAGCGTGCAAAGACTTTGCTTTACTTATTTGACTTGTGTGACACTTGTTCTAAAATATATTTTGCTCAGATTTTTAGATTCTTTCTCTTTTTCACCTTTCAGGGAAGTCGAGATAACATGAGTATTGTATTAGTCTGTTTGCCAAATGCACCCCAGGTGTCAGAGGAGGCGGTGAATAAAGACGCAGAGTTGGACAAGTACCTTGAGTCACGCATGGAGGGTGAGAACTAGACACACACATTCACGTACAGTATAAATATGCCTAGATTGTTCACTGTGAGTCTTGGAGCATTCGTACAACCATATAAATAGTCAATGTTTGGCTCAGTTGATTTAGAGTGGACCACAAAAGCATTTGGATTCTTATAGCACACTTAATGTGTGAATGTCATTGCATTATGTAACATTGTTAAGGCAAGTGGCCTTTTTGAAAGAAGGAAATTACACTTTTTAAATAAAATCACAGCACAAAAATAGTTTTGTTAGGTTTTAATGCATTTGTAGGTATGTAATTCATAAGTGTTTGGACACTTTCTGACTGTCTGGTTATCATTAGGATAATATGTCTATAGTGTTGTCACGATACCAAACTTCGATACCAGTCGGTACTAAATGTGACGATACTTGCATTTCCCGCTATCATTTTGAGCGCTGTTGAACAGATTATGAAAGACCTCTGATTGGCCATTGTGTTTCCAAGCTCATTGGATATGTCTTTGAATGGCTCCTTACTGAGCGCTTGCGTAACCAAACACGGAAGCGTGTGAAATGATCATTGCATCGCACTCTCTACCGAGCGCTTACAAAGATACATACGGAAGCGTTTGATTTAGACTTTGATAGGCAGTACCGACTGGTACCAAAGTTTGGTGTCATGATAAGCCGCAGAAAAAATCAAGAGACCATTTTAAAATGATCATTTTTGTTTAATTCTGTGAACTATTAACAATTTTTTTGACCAAATTTCAAATAAAAATATTGTTTCTATTTGCATTTATTTGCAGAAAATGAAAACTAGAGAAACAGGTCAAAATAACAGAAAAGATGCTCTGTATTTTTTCAGACCTCAAATACTGCAAAGAAAACAAGTTCATATTCACTTTTAAGCAATACAACTGTAATATTTGTACATGTATTTAAGAAAAGTTACAAAAAATACATATGAAAACTATGATAAAAATCAAGTTTATCATATGTCTTGTCATGCTGTCAGTCTTTCACATTGCTGTTGGTTGACTGTAGGTCACTCTTGAGGTTTGATTTTGTTGAAAGTCACACTACTAAACCTTACTGTCTAACTACAGACCAATATCAAATCTTCCTTTTATAGGCAAGATCATTGAAAAGGTTGTCTTCAATCAGCGGACCAAATTCTTAAACTCAAATGGCTACCTGGACAATTATCAGTCTGGTTTCCGTCAGCATCACAGCACAGAGACAGTGCTCATAAAGATAATAAATGATATTCGATTGAATTCTGATTCAGGCAAAATATCAGTTCTGGTATTACTAGATCTCAGTGCTGCCTTTGACACGGTAGATCACACCATACAATTTGTATATGCTCCCACTTGGCCAAATAATGAAAAAGTACCAAATTGCCTACCACAGCTATCCTTATGACACTCGAGATCTACCTAGCCCTCTCACCCAATGACTACAGGCTATTGACTCTCTTTGCCAGTGCATTGATGAAATTAACAGCTGGATGTGTTAAAACTTCCTTCAGTTAAATAAAGACAATTTTTATTTATTTGGTAACAAGGATGAAACTAACAAGGTAAACACATGCCTTGACTTAAGAGGTCTAAAGACACAAAGTAAGGTAAAAAATCTTGGTGTCATTTTAGAGTCTGACCTTAGTTTCAGCAGTCACGTAAAAGCAATAAGCAAATCAGCGTACTACCATCTCAGAAACATAGCCAGAATCAGATGTTTTGTCTCAAACCAAGATTTAGAGAAACTAGTTCATGCTTTCATCACCAGCGGGGTGGATTACTGTCCTTACAGGGCTTCCCAAAAACACCATCAGACAGCTGCAGCTCATACAGAACGCTGCTGCCAGGATTCTGACCAGAACCAAAAATCTGAGCATATCACTCCAATCCTCAGGTCCTTACACTGGTTACCAGTTACTTATAGAATCAACTTCAAAGTATTATTAATTGTCTATAAATCACTCAATGGGACTTAAATACATTTCAGATATGCTTATTGAATATAAACCAGATCATTAGGATCAAGTCAGTTAGAGATAACAAGGGTTCACTCAAAACAGGGCGAGTCAGCATTTAGCCATTACGCCACCCGTAGATGGAATCTGCTTCCAGAAGACATCAGATGTTCACCAACAGTAGCTACTTTTAAATCCAAATTAAAAACACACTTGTTTATCTGTGCATTTACAACCTGAGCACTGTGCTGGTTTACATCAACTGAATTTCTATTTCTTTTGTTCTTATTTTAATATATACACTCACATTTTTAATAAATTTTATTGCCGTTTTATTGTTTCTTAAAATCTAAAGTTGTATTTGTGATCTTAAATCATTTGCATTTTAAAGATACGTCTTATTTCTCTTTGTCAGTCATTTTATGTAAAGCACTTTGAATTGCCCTTGTGTATCATCTGTTAGTTATGAGTCCTTCTAAAGCTGACTATGAAAAGTAAAATTAATTCTGAGAAAAGGTCTAACATTCTTTTGAAGATGACCCTTGATATTTTATTAATGCAATGCCATTCATTTTCAGTGTCTAAAAGTGTCAGAATACTTTTTGGGGTCGCTGTAAAACACACATTAGTTTCAGAATAAATGCCATGTTCCCTCCCCCACATTTTGTAATTCTCTGCTTATGTTCTTGAATGCACTATCCTATCTTCCTTCCTCTTTGATCTCCCTCTCTTCCCAGTTTAATATCTTTCAATAGCCTGACATATTTCACTTTCGTCCTCCTTTTCTCCATTGGCCTTCTTTTTCCGCATATGACGTGGTGGTACTCTGGCAAGTGTTTGTTATTTTTGTGGGGTTTTGGGGGTTATGTAAACGCTTGGCTCCAAGCATTGGGCAAAGGTTGGGGTAACGTTGTAATGTTTGGCTGGGTGCTTAGAGGGCCTGAGTGAGTCGTCGGCACTGCTGCTCTGGTGAGGAATGCGCTGGCTGAACATCTAACTGGCAACAGGCCCAGAGCAGACCAATTGGGCCACAGGGTTTCCTTCTACAGTCTGTCTCGCGTGTTTTCTTGCTTCTCTCTTAATGTCTCTGTTTCTTTATTTCTGTCTCTTTACCTTCCATTGGCGTTTCTTTTCTCCTCAGAGGCTTTTCACTATTTACCCCATTTCTTTCTTTAAAATAATACCAAATATTGGCAATAGTGAACTAGTATCCACTGATATGAACTCATTTCTCTGTTGGCTCCTCTGAAATAAACCAGGACACATATTCGACAGTCCTGCTATATTTGTGTTCCATTGGCTGCTGAATTTTGTAAATATTTAGCAAGCTTTAACCTGTGGTTGATCTTTTGTCCTCATCAGAGCTCATAGAGAAAGCAGGGGAAGAAGGCGTGCCTGAGCTGGCACATGTCATGAGCAGCCTTTCCCAAGAGAATATCACTAACCTCCCACCAGGGGGCGGCCTTGCCAGCAAGTAAGTAAATATTACCCTTGCAAGCATAGATTGACACCTGCATAAGTACAATTACAGGGTGTGGGGTGTTAGGAGCTTGAAAAGTTTGTAGGTTCACTATCAAGCAGACTTGAACCAGAATCTTGCTTTCTTCAATGGACGTTATCCATTGTGATAGTTTACCCAAAAATAAAAATTCTGTCATCAATTACTCACCCTCTTGTCATTTCAAACTTTTATGACTTTCTTTCTTCCGCAGAACACAAAAAGAAGATATTTTGAAGAATGTTGTTAACCGGCACCCAATGACTTGCATTGGTTTTGTGTCCATACAATAGAAGTGAAAGGGGATCAGTGCTGTTTGGTTACCAACTTTCTTCAAAATATCTTCTTTTGTGTTCTGCGGAAGAAAGAAAGTCACACAGGTTTGAAATGAGGGTGAGTAAATGATTTTTGGGTGAACTATCCCTTAAGTAAAGAGTCTTGTCCATTTTGAGTCATACACCTCATATTTTAATGATTTAATAAAACAATTTAAAGCAAATACTGTACAAAATCACATCACTTGTATGTGAATACAGAACGCAGATTACTAGTGCAAATAGGTGAATCCCCAATGAAATCTGCTTACAAAGCAGCACTCACACAGATGCCAGATGCCCATGTTGTATGCACTGCACAGTTTTAGCATTACGCGCACCACCAAAACGAATCAGACGAATGTTAATCATTTCCAATTTTATTTATTTGTACCTTCTTAAAGCACAGCAATAGCAACACCTTGTCATTCCTTGATATTTTTATACAAGAGCCACAAGGGGCTAAAATAACTTCTGTTCTGGAAGCATGAGTTATAAATGTTTTCACATTTTCTGTAACAGTGTGTCTGTTTTTTTGTCGCTGCAGGCATAGTGTTATTGAAGCAGCGTACAAACGGTTGATCCCCCAAAGAGAAGAGGACGGTGTAAGTATGCACAGCCTAGTTTTTTAGAGGTCTCAAACCTCCCAGTATGGTGGCAGCTTTGCCCCAGGGTTTACAATAAAAGGATAGACGTGTAGAGATCCCACCTTCCCCTTTGAGTCATCTCATCATGAGACGTTACCTTGAATCCCACCTCACTCAATCTTACCTAAGCTCTCTATCACAGGGGTTCCCAAACTTTTCAGCCCGCGATCCCCAAAATAACAGTGCCAGGGACTCATGTCCCCCACTATTCTCGGAGGTGGGTAAAGTATACAAACATTGCTCGCAGCTGCGCACATGCACTTATTAGGTCTATCCAAACACGTGCATAATGACGACACAAAAGAACACAGTCTAACATAAAATGACTTTATAGTTATTTACTCATTATTTTACTCTGTTGTTATACATAAACCATGAACTATTACTAAAGATGGTCAAATTTCATCAAACTGATTCGAGTGCTGATGGATGTCCTCTTTATGCAAATGCCGGCCACTTTTTGTAGGCGACCTGAGGATGATAGCCTTTCTGACTGCAGCGCTTCCCCGCCCTCCTCAGCTGGCCTCCCTGAGTTGTCTTTGGTCGATATTAACCAACGTTTCATTTCGACAAATAAAAATATCCTAAATTTAAAGCCTGAAAAATAATCTGCGTGCACAAATGGGAATGTTTAATGTGGTGCTGTAAATTGGCTTGCTGCACCTAACCTAATGCGGTTGCTAATGTGACGTAATCACCTCAGGGGTCACGATCGAGGGAGAGTTTATTTTTAGATTAACTAATATTTTTATGTTTTGTTACACTTATTGATTAAATACGCTATTCCTAAAAATAAAAGAATGAATTCTGGAAATCATCTCACGACCCCCGGGGGGTCCCGACCCCTACTTTGGGAACCCCTGATTTATCTCACACCGCGCTCCATGCATTAAAGGCGGGGTAACCGATTTCCGAATTACGCTTTAGACAACTGAGTCGGGCCGAGTACCAAAACAACCTTGTAGCCAATCAGCAGTAAGGTGCACAGTGCACAGGACGGACATTAGCCGAGCCGAGCGCTGACGAAAGATGGGGGTAGGGGTGTGTTTGTTTTGGTGATTTGAACATCAACAACGGCTAAGAGAAATCGGACACCCCGCCTTTAACTTATAGAATTTAGAGTTAAACATCCAGATCAGATCACCGCAGCTGTAATGACCTCAGAAAACGAGCCTCTGCCTCTAAGCACAGTGGTTGAGATCACCACATCACACAAACACTTTAAACACACCCCATCAAGAGGTGACGTGAGATTTATTGGCATATGAACAGATGGGGAACGGCAAGTGATTAGTTACAAAGTTTGTTATTTTAATAGCTTGTAAATAGCCGTTTACTTTTTGAACTCTTTAGCCTTGTCTCATGATGATGATGTGATGTCACCGCTTAATGTGTGGTTTGAATAAATCACACTGAATTGCATGCTGGAAAGCCTGCGGTGATACCTGCCTTAAAAATCTGACCCTAAGTGTCTGTTGGTGTAAAGGAATTTTCATTCCTCATCTATCTGTTCCTTTCTCTCCTACTAGACATCCAAGAGATGTGTCTGTGTGTGCACGCATGTTTGAAAGATAGAGAGAGGTGACGTTGTCTGGACTCTTGGACTGTTCTTATTGTTAAAGATGTTTTGTTGGTTTGTTGTGAGAAGTAGACTAGGCCTGTGTGTTTCTCCGTGATAGCCTGTGGCAAGCTTTATATAATCCGTTAGTAGGGATGCATGATAAATTATCGGCCATATCGCAGGGTTTTTCCTGACTCAAAATGAGGCGGAGGTGGTGCCATCTTGATCTTGTACACACACACATATTATTAAGTTATATAAAACATTACTTTTATTCAACCAAACAGAAATATATTTTTTAATCAAATAGTGTTTTTTATCATTTTCAACTAACTTTTCAGCCCACAATAGCCAACTGAATTAATTAATTAAGTCTTACTAAATGAGCAAAGCTCATTCACATCTTGCATTCTCTGTGGTTCACTTTAAATGATTCAAGGATCTCTTATATTCGCTAGTGACTGAAAAGTTCAATGGTTTAAATTAATCCGTTCAAATGAGTCATTCGTGTGCGAGTTGTTCTGAACGCAATGTGCGTTCATACTGGCGAACTCGCTGTGTACAGTATACGCTGATTCAACGATCCAACTGCACAGCTAAAGACATTACAATGATGTACGTCATGTTAATTTAAGAAATTGAGGGCTGAAAATGAGCGACACCTGGTTGTTCCATCACAAAGAGGCACCAAATCGCTTGCAAAAACCTTTACTCATTCAGTTCCCCTATGGTGGAATGAACTGCCAACCTCCACCCGAACTGCAGCATCCTTCAAAACATACCTGTTCCGCATTTATTTGACTAACCAATAACTGTCTGACTGCCTGTCTGTCTGTCTATCCAAAAAATATATATATATTGTTGTTCATTCTCTCCTTTGCTTACTCCAGCTTTAATCCTCCAAGTAGCACGGCCTTGTAAACTAACGGTACTGTTTAGCGTGTTGACAAAATGTTTATATAATCTCCTACTTGTAAATGTAAAGTAGGCTTGGTACATGATTTTCAGGGGAAAAAGAACTTAACGTTTACCTTGTTTTCTGCAGTCAATGTTTTCAAATAAAAGTAGTTATCCACTTTTTGCCTTAGGGAATTTAATATTAATATTTAGATACTGTATATCGACCAATATATAGGTTATCGGCTTACAATGTTAAAGAATTATCGGTTATCGGCCAAAATTTACATATTGGTGCATCCCTATTTGTTAGTTAATGTGTTTTATACAGACAGTTTGTATAACCTTGTAGCTGCTGTTATTGGCTACAGTATTCTTGATAAACATACGACACAAGGAATAGGCATGCCAAGATACGCTTATGAAGTTAAATGCATGTATCATAAAAGGATGATATACTGTAAAACACACAAGCTAAGGTTCATTCAAATATACGATATAATTATAGAACTAATGATGTATGTGTGTTCACCCTTTGATTTATGCAGCCCACCTGTTTCATTTGGTAAGTTGATACTAATGTTTTTTTGTAGAGCAGGCAGTTCATTTTCAACATAACTTCCTCACTTCATCTTGCTGGAATGTACCGATTGTATCAAGGGTTGATGGATTTTCCATTTGTTAGTTAATTGAATCTCAATCATCAGACAGTTGTCAGTTTAAACTGTCCAAAAGTGCAATATTATACTGTACTTGTTAAATATCATTTAAGTCCAGTGGATTATTCACTACTTTTTTTCAGAGCAAAGGTTTGGCTGTCAATGAATGCAGATGGTCTGTTTAAATTGGATTAGATTTGATGTTTTCTTGCGTGTTAGTGGTTGACCAGTGTACAGACAAGGCCAATAAATGATTTTAAATCCTAAAATCTTATGTAACCTATAATGTCTTTTAAAGATTTAAATCCACAAACTTTGCAACGTGCAAAAATTCAGCAATTAGATGCACATTGTTATAGTCAGGAATAAAGTATTCGTTTCAGGAACGAAAAGCATCAGATCCAGGCTGTATGAAGTGCAGGCAGTCTTGCTGATCTGCTCCATGTGTGGAAAAAGTGACATAGCTTGATGCCGTCTCTCTGTGAGGAAAACATGATTGCTAGTGCGCTCATCATTCAGTTAACTACTGGGTGTTTGGTTGTTTACCTTCTTTTATAATGTTTTATCAGTGTCTGTATTTGTAACTAAAGGTACATGACTGCATTCTCATCCCACGGGTCTGACAAAATTGCCCAAAAATGCTGTGTTATGCATGCCAGGCCAGTAGTTGGCAATGTCAGTTTGTATGTCAGCTAGGGCTGTCAATAGATTACAATTTTTTATCACCATTAATCGCACCCTTGTCATGTGATTAACTGTGATTACTCACACACGTATAGTGAAATTAAACATACAATATTTATTTTGTTTATTTTAGTCCTGTCAATCGATTAAAAAAATTAACTAACTAATCAGAAACAGCATTTATGTTTTTAAATATACTTTTACGTTCTAATAATGTCACATTTTACAGTATTTCCAAATTAATGTAGAAACCACACATTTCTTTAACAGCATCATTTTATGAATGAAAGCTAACATTTGAATATTGTTGGCTTTGCAACTGATGTCTTTATTAAATATATTATTTTTCTACTAATCAAACCCATTATAATAAGTGTGCCCTTCCAACCAGTCTAACAGGTAGGAAATATACAGAAAATAAATAAAGTTCTCAAACACTTAACAGTCTTTACTGCTAAATACATGAAATACAGAAGAATCCTCATAAAAGCTACAAAATCAAAATTGATTTCTTCTTTTCTTTTGTTCTTTGATTAACAGGACAGGAGTCACAGCAGCACCTTTAAGAACGCGGCCCCTTTAACTCAACTCAACTTTATTTATATAGCGCTTTTTACAATTTTCATTGTTACAAAGCAGCTGTACATAAGACATATTGACTATAAGCAAAACAATTAAAGTTGTACCTGCAAAAACAAGAAAAAGGTGAAAACAAAGAAGACAGACATACCCACATACAAAACACTCCACACACACAATATGCACATGTACTAACACACATACACATAGACACATGGACGCACACACACACGCACACACACAGTGAGAGCACACATTTAAGATAAAGGAGAGAGAAGCACAGGTCAAATATAACAGACTATAAATTCCTATATGCAATATTAATTAAGTAAAACTTTAAAATTCTAAAGCAGCCCCCCCGGCCAGGCAGATAAGGCAGATAAAACAGTATGCAAACGGTGGCGAGGAACCCAAAACTCTAATCGAGAAAAAAAAAAACTTTAAGAGCTGCCACTCTGAGCAGGTCTAATGTGCTTCCTATTGTTGACTACTCTTTGCATTCATTTAAAGGAGTCATGAATTAAGACATCAATTTTAACCCGAGCTTTTGTTATATAAGAGGGAATCGTATTCAAGCGGACATCCTGTAAGTGTCAGAACTGAAAACGCCCTTGTTACTGAAATTACAACTGTTATTGACACCAGGCCCAGCAAACGGCAGGTCCTGGAATGGTGCATTCCAGTTGTAATTTTTTCTATAGATAGGTTGAACACCGCCTCCACAGAAGAATATCAATGACTACATCTCTAGCCCCGCCCACTGGTTCGTGCATGACAGTACTGAACTAACACAAATTGCGCGCAACAAGATAGAGCAAGCAAGCAATATTTCACTGACTGAAATGCAAATCAATTTATAACCTTTTATAGATTTTTTTTTCATATTCTGTCTATCAGTTAAAATAAACCCACCATAAAAATTATAGACCCTTCATTTCTTTGTAAGCAGGCAAACTTACAAAATCAGCAGGGGATCAAATAATTATTTCCCTCACTGTTATTCAAGGTTTACATTTATATATTCAGACTTATAACTATATATTCGGATTTACATTTGTATATTCAGGGTTTACATTTATATATTCAGATTTATATATTCAGACTTATAACTAGGGCTGAAACGATTCCTCGAGTAATTCGAATACAAAAATCATCGAGGCAAATTTTGTTGCCTCGAAGCTTTGTTTAATCCATTTAACTACAGTACACACGGAGCACTGCGTTTCCCCACGGACCGTTATTACTGACGCACAGCCCGCTAAACTCTATTCATGTTACAGGGCTCTCAAGTCTCCCGCATTCACCGCGAGACACGCATTTTAGTCTGTTCACACGCTCACACGTATATCTCATACTGATAAATAACTGATAGCTTATTGAAATGGTGAACTGCTATTATACTTAGTTTTAGTCTATTTTGCGAGTGAAACTTGTTTTCGGCTGCATTGAGTCCATAAACTAGATGCGGACTTGTGGAGCCGAATCCTGTTATTTACACATGTCATCTGGCTGTTCTGCGTGAATGAACTGCACAGTTTAACGTGCTACACGCGTGATGCTCATAAATTTGTCTGCGTCTGCGCTGAATGATGACATGAACTTCACCTCCAGAGTTGCTCTGAGAGTTTATTTCATGAACATGTTATTGTTTGAGTGAAGAAACAGACATACTAAAAAATAAGCGTCTTCCGACAACCTGCCAAAATAAAAGTCATAGGCTATATATTACTATTTAATAGTAAAAAAAAAAGAAACTAAAACTAATTTATATAAACTAAATGCATCATGCATAAGCTGAAGTTAGTTGTTTACCTTTGAAATTATTCTTTCTATTTTTATTCATGTTTCTTATTTATATATTTGTATTATATTGCATTTTGAATTTAATATGGCAATGGAATATACTAAATGGGTTTAGTTTTCACAGATATTAATGTATGCAATTTCAGCAATAAAAACTTTAATTATTCTAAAAAGGAAACAAATGAGTTGTTTTACTCATTTTAAGAGACCTGTCTTATTTTCTCTTGTATATTTAGTATTGTTTTTTAATAAAGAAAAAGTATTTATTATCCGAATACCCGATTAATCGATGGAAAATCAGTAAAATACTCGATTAGTAAATCGATAGCTGCAGCCCTACTTGTAACTATATATTCGGACTTATAACCATATACTGTATTCACACTTTTAACAATATATTCGGATTTACATTTATAAATTCAGGATTTATAACTATATATTCAGATTTTATATAATCATTTCCTGTTTGGCCCCCCATAATATAATATATATATGGACATGTCAGTATTAGCCATTCAATTTATGATCAGTTACACAAACATTATATAAGGCAGGAAATAGCTCATCTACTGTAAGTGTGTTTTTGAAAAATAATTCGGTTAGGTAATAGATATGATACATTTTTCCCTCGGTCTGAATCAGTTATGATTTTCTGAATAGTTCTCTGAAATAGTTCTCCAGAATCTTGCATGTTGATGCTTTGTAGATGTGGCAGATGTGTAACATCATAATGGTGTCATTGGGAAGAACATCAAATCTATAGTGCAAGCAAATTTTTAACTGTATATACTGTTTTTTTCACTCCGTTATTGTGAGTGAGAATTCTGTCATTGTTTGCTGTTCCTTTTAATCCTTTGTATTTTTTTTAGCGTGATAATGATTAAATCACTGGTGCTTAGAATACATACAATATTAGACAAAGAAATGGAAAGCCTAACAATTCTAACAATCTAGCTATAATAAAATACCAAATGTGATAAGCGCTTACTGATCTTGTACTCTCTGTGGACTCTTTGCAGAGTGCTGCTGACCTTGAGGACCCCTGGTAGTCGTCCCTGGTAGAACCCTTCTTCTCTACACAGACATCAGTCGTGTTCCTTTTTCCAGCAAAACCAAGAGATTCAACGGACAGTCTTTCAAGAGTCACAACACAATGGAAACCGTTCAACCAAAAGCATTACAAACACTTTTTTTCCAATAGAAGAGGGAAAGATCCAGTTTGAAAAAACTCAACTAATTGACAAAATACACATCATACAATAAAAAACAGTTTTCTTACTTTTTCTGTGGTGGCTGTGGGTGTTCATTTTGAAACTAAGGATGTTTTTGTGGGTTGGACCCATGAACGTGCTGTGGTGCCTTTTTCAGTTGGCTGCAAACGAGTGACTTTTGACAGATGCCCTGAGCCCAGGATACAATAGAGAAACTTGGCTATGAGATACCACTGCAGCCCCTGGTACGGCGATCATCACTGAGTTGAAGCGAGGATGTATTTGACTGACGAATGTGTGTGGAACATGTTTTAAAGAATTGCTTAATTTACTACATAACCTGTGTGGAAAGGTGTGGAGCTTGTTGGCTTTATGCGGCTTCCTTCCTTCCCCTCTCAATGTATGCTGACTGACCTTTCGTTTCGCAGGTTATCACTTGATTGGTTGTCGAAAGCTTTTTAATCCTGCTGTTTCAGAGAATATAGAATATATATAGAGAAATATATATAGAGAAATTGATATATATTTTTTATTTTTCCCAAGTTTGATGTTCTTTGTGGCTTAACGTGTGAGAAGCAATAGAGTTGTGTTGGTGGCGACTGACGTCGTGCGAATTACTTTTTTTGACACATTTGAGATTTTAAAGTTATGTACTTGTGTAACCCATGAACTGTGGGTGTTGATGGCTAAAAGCTATTGTTACTGCCCACCAAAGCCACACAGCTTTTCTCAGCTCCCCTCTGTATTATATATCTAGGTCTTCTTTTCCTATGGCCTCACTTTCACAACGCAGATGTGAACTTGCAGCGATCTGCCTTTGTTTTTCCTTTTTTCCAGAGTATATTGTAAAGTGGTGTTTTGGTTATCTGAACATGGAAATACTAGCTTTATGATGAATTCACAGATTGTTTTCTGATTCATTATACAAGTGTAATGTTAGTTTTACTCAAGTATATTTTCCTGCAGTCAACGATTGACAGTACTTATTGGCGTCAGAACCTGAAAGGTGACATTGAGCAGAACAATAAAGATAAAGATAAAAGAAAAGGAAGTCTTTGGTCTTTTGTTCAGTTACAGTGGGAATGGTTTATATACAGGAATAAATTCTGGTCTGCGTTACAGCTTACATTCTTAAAAATAAGGGTGCTTTACATTGACCATTTTTAGACCTTTCAAAGGGATACTCCGCCCAAAAATTTAAATTCTGTCATGAATTGCTCACCCTCAAGTTGTTCCAAATCTATATAAATTTCTTTGTTTTGTTAAACACAAAAACTATGTTTGGGAGAATGTTTGTAACTGACGATTCTGGGAGACCATTGACTACCATAGTAGCTTCCTGCCATTTCTCTCTTAAGATTCTTGAGAAAATTGTGTTGACTGTTGCAATCACATATATACTGCACGGAAACTGCACTTTTAAAAGTTGTAAATGATATTCTATTAGAAACATATAAAGGGAATGCTGTGGCTTTGGTGCTCTTAGACTTAAGCTCTGCATTTGACATGGTTGACCACAAAATCCTGATTTCTAGGCTGGAGAGTTGTGTGGGGTTACGGGGCACGGTGTTGAAATGGTTTCAATCTTTTTTAACAAATAGGAGTTTTTGTGTCTATTGGCCAACACAGTTCATCCTCATACCCACTTGCTTGTGGGGTGCCTCAGGGCTCAATCCTCGCCCCTGTTTTATTTTCCATATTTATGCTTGCGGTGGGTGCTATTTTCGAGAAGTACAGATTGTCTTTCCACCTATACGCAGATGATACTCGGCTTTATTTCCCCTTGCAACATAAAAGCAAGGAATCCTTAGGACCTCTGCTGCATTGTTTGAATGAATTACAAATATGGTTAATGCAGAATTTCTTAGTGCTTAATGAAAATAAAACTGAAATCATTTTGTTTAGTGTAAAGTCATATGAAGACTATGCCCCTCAATTTGGCCATCTCTCCTCTTATTTTACATCTTGTGCTAAAAATCTTGGTGTTCTTGTCAATTGCAACCTTGGTTTTGAGAAACAAATTAGTGCAGTGGTAAAATCAAGCTTCTTCCACTTACGCCGTTTATCAAAAATCAAATCTCTTCTTTCTAACAAACAGTTTGAACAGATCATTCACTTGTTTGTCTCATCTCGCTTAGATTACTGTAATTCAATTTACTATGGTATAAATCAGTCTTCTGTAATGTGTTTACAGGTGGTCCAGAATGCTGCTAGGTTGCTGACAGGCAGATGGAGGTTCAATCTCGCCTACCTTTATTTCATTAAACAGGTTACCAATCAAATCTAGAATTGTTTTTAAAATATTAACCTTTGTTTTAAATCTCTGCATAATCAAGCACCATTATATCTCTCTGAAGCGATCTCGTCACAGACCAAATAGGCCCCTGAGATCTAGTAATCTTGGTCTCTGTTCCTAGATCAAGGTTCCACTGTAGAGGTGATCAAGCCTTCACTGTTGCTGGTCCTAGTTTCTGGAACAATTTACCAATGTCTGTTCGAGACTATTGTGTTTTTAATTGTGTTTATTTTTAGCTGTATTGTACAGCACTTTGGATCAACTGAGTGTTATGTGAAAGTGCTTTATAAAGAAAGAAAGAATAGTAAAAATAAGATATTTTGAGGAATTCTGGGGCACTTTTGACTACCATTATTTTTTTTTTCTACTATGGTAGTCAATGATGCCCCAGAACTGTCAGTTGCTAACATTCTTACAAATATCTTTCCTTGTGTTCATCGGACCAAAAAATGTATACAGATTTGGAACAACTAGTAATTAATGACAAAATGTTCATTTTTTGTGTGGAGTATCCCTTTAACATCTGTTTCACAAAAGGGCTTTTGTTGGAAAAACTGTTCAAAAAGTATTTTCACAGTTCTTTTGTAAAAAAAAACTTTGTTATCACCTTTTTTAAGAGAGTGTATTTCAGCCAAGAACTGTGAATATAAACTTGAAAATGTAGATATGAAATTGATGCTAATTATTAATTCCTAAAACAGCCAAGTGCTTTGTTTTCCTTGTGAACTTTTGTTCCTTTGCTAGCAGAGGTTGTGTTAAGAGCCAATCAGATTACAGCTTGCCAGATCAATAAACAGTTTTGTGTGGATCCGCTCGTGATATTTATTTATTGTATAAGTAACACTATGCTATTTTTCTGTAAAGATCCATCTAGAGTATGAAAAATGTGCTGTATCTATAACAATAAATGAATTGTGTAAAGCAATGAAATTCTCCTGAAAGACTACACATACAGTAGATGTACTAAATTGTAGTCTACAATCTGCCAAATAGTTGAGTCAAAGAGAGACGAAGCGGAGTTTGCTTATAAAGTTTATCTATTTGTAAAGAAATTTAGTTTTTAAAATGAATGTTTTGGTTACATAGACAGAATTAGATATTCAGAAAAATGTACAAATCCTGTACTAACCCTTTTCCTTAATTCAATTGGTCACATCATAGTCGAAGAGCTATTTGACTTTTCAGTAATATGTAGCAAAGGTAGTGTGTGATTGAGGCTGGTAATCTCTACTCTCAGAGCTGCCGCATTCCTCTGGGAGGGGTTTTATTGTGTGTGTGTCAAAGATGGAGAGTGAACGGCTTTTGTGTACTATGAACTTGTGAATGCCTCTAAACAGGACTCCTGCTGTTTGCCTCTCACAGTTCATCCTGTGCTCTGGGTGACCATCAGCAGTCTATAACTGCAAAATGAGTTTAACCAAAATCACGAACATTGACGCACTGGAGCTAGAAGACGGTGTCCAGAACGCAGCCTTTCAAGAGGATGAAGATAGACCGCACTCTGAGCCCGCCATCGTCTCCTTCACCGGGCAAGAGGAGGTGGCGTACACTCAGATCAAGCCTTATGCTGGAATGCCCAAAGAGGTTCTGATGCTATACTCCAAACAAGCTCGCTACAGAGTTCCTCGAGAGATTTTGTTCTGGCTGATCATCGTATGCACTCTGGTCCTAATCGGCGTGACCATTGCGATCGTGGCGCTTTCACCTCGATGCTTGAGCTGGTGGCAGGTGTCTCCAGTCTATCAGGTCTATCCAAGATCATTCAAAGATTCAAATGCTGATGGTGTTGGAGATCTGAAAGGTAAGATTTGACCTGCTTTGGAGAGAGACTGCAGGTGGATGTTGGAGAAATGAGATGAAATGCTGAAACTTTGTATTGTTGTTACTTTGTGTATACAGGTGCTGGTCATATAATTAGAATATCATCAAAAAGATGATTTATTTAACAAATTCCATTCAAAAAGTGAAACTTGTATATTATATTCATTCATTACACACAGACTGATATATTTCAAATGTTTATTTCTTTTAATTTGATGATTATAACTGACAACTAATGAAAATCCCAAATTCAGTATCTCAGAAAATTAGAATATTACTTAAGACCAATACAAAGAAAGGATTTTTAGAAATCTTGGCCAACTGAAAAGTATGAACATGAAAAGTATGAGCATGAAAAGTATGAGCATGTACAGCACTCAATACTTAGTTGGGGCTCCTTTTGCCTGAATTACTGCAGCAATGCGGCGTGGCATGGAGTAGATCAGTCTGTGGCACTGCTCAGGTGTTATGAGAGGCCAGGTTGCTCTGATAGTGGCCTTCAGCTCTTCTGCATTGTTGGGTCTGGCATATCGCATCTTCCTCTTCACAATACCCCATAGATTTTCTATGGGGTTAAGGTCAGGCGAGTTTGCTGGCCAATTAAGAACAGGGATACCATGGTCCTTAAACCAGGTACTGGTAGCTTTGGCACTGTGTGCAGGTGCCAAGTCCTGTTGGAAAATGAAATCTGCATCTCCATAAAGTTGGTCACTTTTTGAATGGAATTAGTGAAATAAATCAACTTTTTGATGATATTCTAATTACATGACCAGCACCTGTATTTTGTATTATGAATGACCTCAAAACATGTTAGTGTGCACTGCTCACTAATTTATGTTTGCTTATTTTTTATGCAAACATGTTTTGACTGTAGACTAACAATATTTTTATAAACATTTCATTTTATTAGCATATAAATATTATACAATTTATAAATAAAAATATGAAAATATGAAGTCAAAATTTTACATTAGTGAAGAACCTACTATTTTTACATTATGTATAAAATTTGGAGCTAACGCACATGTATTAAAGAAGTAATCTGGCGCTTTAAACAATATATAAAAGTGATAGTTCACCCAAAAATGAAAATTCTGTCATTTAAAACCTGTATGACTTTCTTTCCTTGGCAGAACACAAAAAAATATTTTGAAGAATGTTGTTAATTCACTTGCATTGGTTTTGTGTCCATACAATAGAAGTGAATGGGTGCCGCTGCTTTTCGTTTACCAACATTCTTCAAAATATCTTCTTTTGTGTTTTGCAGAAGAATAAAAGTTATACAGGTTTGAAATGACATGAGGGTGAGTAAATGAGGGCAGAATTTTCATATTTGGGTCAACTAACACCTTAAAGCGGACGTAACATGCGCAGTTTCTGCCAATCTCATATTAATCTCGAGTACCTATAGAGTAGTACTGCATACTTCGTATCTTCGAAGAGTATTTAGTTTGATTACATTTACAAAAGACAGATACAGCTGTACGATTATTTCCGAAAACAGGTGAGCCATGAACGCGTTCAGGGAGGGCGGGACTAAAGCACGAGCACGCAATACATCGTTGCATGATCCCTTCACTATCCAGCGTTATATCCGCTGTTTATGTAACATAATATCTCTCTCTTGCTCCAGCTGGTTGACGTTTGCGCATGCTCCTTCTCCCGCTCTCCCTGGTTGACGCGTGGGCATGCTTTTCCCGGGAGATTTGTCCAGTAAGGGAGTAAGAAAGGTTGTTATGTAAGGGAATTTCATGTTCGAAAAAAACTTTCCGAAACCTATATGAACGCCGGGGGAGTGTATCGAGCACAGAAATACTACGTCATACGTCCAACTCGTTTTTTGAAAAGTTGAATACGTCAAGCATGAGAAGCCAGCACGTTTAACAGTGTAAAGAAGCCAGAATGCATGAACCACTGTGACACCCCACCTTTAATCTCTTGGACAGGAACATACTGTAAAGATATTTGTCCCTCCTAATGGCTATATATGGCCCCATATTCGGTTCATACCAGAGTAAGGAGTTGTTTAACTGCCCTTATGTAATGCTCACAATTACATCTGCTCTGCTCATGCCATAAAGTACTAAACAGATTTTACAGCAGTACATTAGAGAGTCATTATAACAGTTTCTCTTCTAAAAAAACATGCTCAGAAGAATCATTCACAGGGTGGTACGACACCAGCTTATTTTGCACATGATCCTTGGCATGAAAATGATAAAGATGCCAAACATATTTGTACACATTGAACATGTTTGGATGTCAGTTCTATAATTGAATAAATGCTTGACCTCAGGAATCAAGGAGAAGCTGAGTCATTTCGACTACCTGAACATTAAAGCGATCTGGATCAGTCCTTTTTACAAATCTCCCATGAGGGACTTTGGGTATGATGTGGAGGACTTCAGGCAAATTGACCCTCTCTTTGGAACCATGCAAGACTTTGATGACCTCTTGGCAAGCATGCACGACAAAGGTATATCGGATCATGAAACATCAGTTACATTGTAGATGAGTGCCAACAAAGTTAAACAGTATCAGGCTCATGTTATGGTCTTCATAAGTAACGCAAGGATTTAATAAGTAACTACTAAAACTTGTTAACATACAAGGTCAGGTCATCGTGCAGGTCAACAGCTTTAACTTCTTTCTGTGTTCCAGGTCTGAAGCTGATCATGGACTATATACCTAATCATACCAGTGACGAACACATCTGGTTCCAACTCAGCCGAAATGGCACTGAGCCCTATAAGGACTACTATATCTGGGTGAACTGCACGGAAGATAAACCTCCTAACAACTGGGTATGAATTATACATCATTAGGTGTTGTACCGTGTCAATCAGTTTATTTACTACACATACAGAATTATCATTGATATTGAATAAAAAAATTATTTGGATGGACACGTGGACACATATTATCATTAAAACTGAAATAACTGAAATTATTGTGAATGTGCAGTAAACCTTAACTGCATGTACTGTAAAGATGTGTTTGACATTGTTGGATTTGTTAGGTAAGCGTATTTGGGAATTCCACTTGGGAATACGACGAAACGAGAAAGCAGTGCTATTTCCATCAGTTCCTCAAGGAACAGCCAGATCTCAACTTCCGTAACCCCCTCGTCATACAGGAGATGACGGTAAGAAATGTAAACATCTGGAGACTATGAAATTTACAATACAGCATTGAAAGAGGCTTTTAGAAATGTGATGTAATGTATCGGCCTGTTGTGGTTGCTAGCCAACATATGACAATAATACAGAATACAGGTGTGTTTTAGTCATCTTACAACAGCTTTGAATGCAGCGCATACAATCAGAATCTATTTTTATTTTAAGAATGTTTGAACACTGTTGTGATGGTGGAAATCAACAAAGGATGTGTGGGAAAACGGTGTGGCTGAATGAGTCTGATATGTATCCAGGCAGTAACCCACCTGAGCGTGAAGACACCACCCATTAAAACACACTTAGAGACTGGAAATAAAAGAGATGGCAGCTGCTAGTCATAATAACAAATTATAGGGATAGTTCACCCAAAAATGAAAATTCTGTCATCATTTACTCACCCTCTTGTCATTTGAAACCGGTTTGACTTTCTTTCTTCTTCAGAGCACAATAGAAGATATTTAAAAGAATGTTGATAACCGAACAGCGCTGGCCCCCATTCACTCCTATTGTATGGACACAAAACCTTGCAAGTGAATGGGGGCCAGTTAACGACATTCTTCAAAATATCTTGTTTTGTGTTCTGCTGGGGAAAAAAGAAAGTCATACAGGTTTGAAATGACAAGAAGATGAGCAGATTTTCATTATTGGGTGAATTATCACTTTAAATACTGATAAAAATTTACAACAAATCAGTTTTAGCCTCTCATTCTGATATTGTTAATAAGAGTAAACTCTCAAACTAGTTAACTGTATGTTTACACAAGACATCGTCTAACCAGTGGAATATTAAAATATCACTCTTGTTGTGTCGTGTTGACTGTTGTGTTTGGGTGTGTGGAACAATATTGTAGTTGTATTGTACTGTGGCCATCTTTAAGAATCGGATGAAAACACATCTCTTCCGTCAGCACCTGACCGATCAGTTCTGACTTCTGTCTCTTTTCTACTCTTTCTATAAAAAAATAAATAAAAACAAAATAACTTAGCTCTGTATGGTAGGCTTTGTGAGACCAGTTTTATTGCACTTGTGCTTTTTGTTGTCCTTATGTTGTTCCAATTGGTTCCATTGTTTACCTCATTTGTAAGTTGCTTTGGATAAAAGCGTCTGCTAAATGACTAAATGTAATGTAAATGTAGTTAGTTTAGTACTATAAAAAAGGCAAGACTTCAAATATTTTCACCCTCATGTTTGACCTCATAAAGAAATATTAGACTTCAAGCTCTTCAACAAAAAGGCCATTCATCCAGACCTTTGAATATATTTGCAATATCATGTTTCACTACTACAAACGTTGACCCTCATTGATCTTTGGTTTCTGTCTCTGTAATAGGACATAATCCATTTCTGGCTACAGAAGGGGGTGGATGGGTTCCGCATGGACGCTGTGAAACACATGCTTGAAGCCAAACATTTAAGAAACGAACCCCAGGTTGATCCTGACCAAGATCCGGTTAGTCAAGCAATGTTCTCTGCTAAGTCATTATATCAACCTAACCTCTGAATATCAAGCAAAACTTGGATTTTTACTATGAATCTTAATTAAAGAATTTCAGACAAATTATACTTAGAATGTGTTCAAGGGTTGTTCTATTGTCAAAACTTGTTCTCACAATGTCATTTGAGGATTACTGGTGCATATTTCTCTGGATTTACCTCCATGTCAAGCCAGTTTATTCCTTCAGACGATTACAAAGCCACTGAAGAACTATACAAGGCCTTGGCGTGGATTGGCTTTCAATGGCTTTTCTTTCAGTTGTTGCTGAAATTGTTAGCTCCAATTTAGAGGATTGTTCTGGATTTAAAATAAATTATTCTGGTGCTTAAAGTGATAGTTCACCCAAAAGTGAAAATTATGTCATCATTTACTCACCCTCTTGTAATTTCAAACCAGTATGACTTTCTTTCTCCCGCAGAACACAAAAGAAGATATTTTGAAGAATGTTGTTAACTGCCCCCCATTCACTTGCATTGGTTTTGTGTCCATACAATAGAAGTGAATGGGTGCCACTGCTGCTTGGTTACCAACTTTCTTCAAAATATCTTCTTTTGTGGAAGAAAGACAGTCATACAGGTTTGAAATAACAAGAGGGTGAGTAAATGATGACAGAATTTTCACTTTTGGGTAAACTATCACTTTAATGAAACATAAAAAAACTGAGAACTAAATGCTTTTTAGACCAAGTGAATGTGGGCTCAACCTTACAGTTTTGTCCCAGGCCTCATGAATTCTAGCGACGTAACCATTTTTTGTCTAATGTGACATTATTTCCCCTCTCTCTTTGATGTTCTTCAGTCGACTGTGGACACAGAGTTCGAGTTGTTTCATGACTACACCTACTCACAGCTGGGGCTGCACGAGATTCTGACTAACTGGAGGGTAGAGATGGACATCTACAGCAGAGAGCCCGGTCGCCACAGGTACCCTGAATAAGAGCCTCTACTTCTTCCCAAATATCTCTGCTTTGCTTTTTTATAAATGCCTGCTTTGTATTTTCTCAGATTTATGGTGATAGAGAGTTATGACTACGAGGAAATCGAAAAAACCATGAGGTACTACGGCACAAGTTATGCCACGGAAAGCGACTTTCCTTTCAATTTCTATTTGCTGGATCTTCCTGACGCCCTGTCGGGAAATAGAGCCAAAGAACTGGTTGACGTTTGGATGAAAAACATGCCAGAGGGAAAATGGCCAAACTGGGTGGTAAGAGACAGCGTGTTCTCTGAGAGTTGCATTGCCTACATTTGTATCTGAAGTTTGCAATTTCTGTGCCATTGGTTATAACACAAAATGTCAGAAACCCAAACCAACGAAATGTCGCTGCATATTAAGCTGGAATGTTTTTTGTATTGAACTTCAGTCTTCAGTATAAACCATAAATTCAAAGTTTGTTCCATGCTAAAATGACATCTTGCACTACTGTACAATACCCTATGGTAAATAAATCCACTTGTCTGTGTACATAGGTGGGAAATCACGACAAGCCACGCATAGCCACAAGTGCTGGTAGGGAATACGTGCGTGCTATAAACATGATGTTGTTAACACTTCCTGGTACTCCTACGACCTACTACGGAGAAGAGATAGGAATGGTGAATGTTAATGTATCTGTCATTCAGGATCCTTTCGGAAAGTTCAATCCAGTAAGTGAAAGTCAATGATTTTTGAATGTTTTAAAAAGTAACTGGGTAACACTTTACTTGAAGGGGTGTTCATAAGACTGACATGACACCTTCATAATCATGACATGAAGAAGATTTATGCATGTTTATGACAACTGTCATTAAGTGTCATTCGCTGATTTGTGTCAATTTTAATGCAAAGAAGACATTGTTTGTTATGATAACTTGACATTACCAATGTCAAAGATTCAAATATATTTTAAGCAGACCTAACCCCTATCCCACCCCTTACCCTAAACCTAACCACTTGTCAACCATTAAACACAACACACAAGTAAAATTAAAGTAACATGTATTATTCCATAAAATGAACAAAACAGTATAAACGTATTACAAACAAGTCGCTTTGCAAACCTCAGACCTTTGGAAGCCATACAATAACTTAGTTCAAGGAACTCCGGGAACGGACATCAACGCATCTTTTTTAATATTATTATTATTTTACAAACATCAACACATCTGTAAACAAGCCGGAACATTAGTATGATGTAATCGGTAACGAGAGCCAATAGCATTTCACACTCAACGCTGACGCAATGGCGCTGTCTGTCATGAGACAGCCAATGATATTTAACTATTAAGGCTAACGTAACTTGGCGCCAGATTTGAAAATTTGGAAACGCAGCAGAAACCGGAAGACAGCAGATGGGGATCGCTTTCGCGTCTGTTCATCATATAAATCAATGGTTTCACCTCGGTACACTTGGAATATTTGTACGTTTTAAACATACGTTTTAAACATTTTAAGTGCTTTGTATCTGTATCGTGCTGTTATTTAATAATGTGTTGTGTTACTTGCTCAAAAGGCCTGAACATCTGTGTATGTGTAATGTAAATATAGTTATCACAACATTTTGAAATTAAAATAAAACCACAACACATGCTATTATTGCAAAATAATACCCCAAAATGTACATTTTTAATGACGGTAGGCGATAATCTTGCGTACTGCCGGGAATGGCGCTAATTTAGTCAATGTTTGTCGTATTTGAGGAAGGGACAAACGACATACGTATGTCATATGGGATGGAGGATGTTGCATTAAAATAACATTAAGTGTTAATACTCTGTCAAATAGTTTTATAACAGTGTCATGAAATACTTTTCGTGACCTCAACTACAGTGGTACGAATTAACATGTTTATGACAGGTTATGTTGTCTTGGTAATGTCAAGTTGTCATGACAAAGACACTGCCAGGTTATGATGTATTGCTTTATGTCAAGTTGTCATAAAGACAACTCAAACAATGTCATCTTTGCATTAAAAATGACATAAATCAGCGAATGACACTTAATGACAGTTGTCATAAACATGCATAAAATCTCCTTTATATTCATGACATGAGTCATGTCATGATTATGAAGGTGTCACGTCAGTCTTATGAAGAACACCCCTTCAAATAAAGTGTTACCAGTAACTGCAACATGCAGGCATTTGTACTTATGTTTTAAATATTTAGAACAACAGTCGGGACCCACAGCGAACGCCAATGCAGTGGAGCGATAAGATCAACGCTGGCTTTAGTGACAATGAAACCGGCACATGGCTTGATATAGCTCCAGACTATGACACTGTTAACGTGGAGGTATGTATTTCCCAGAATGCTGAGACGAGAAACTACGTGTTGTTGTTTTATTCAAAAATCCAATTTTTTTCTCTAGGCTCAGCAAGCCGATTCCAATTCCATCATTTCTCAGTATCGAACCCTGAGCCTGCTGAGAGGAGCTGAGCTCGCCCTGAGCCGAGGCTGGTTCTGCTACGTCAGGAGCGATACTAACGTATTCGCCTATTTGCGCGAAATGGACGGGAAACAGAATGCCTTCCTGGTGGTACTAAATTTTGGCGAGGATACTGAAACGGACCTGTTATCAGTTAGTGAGCTTCCAGATGTCCTTACTGTGCATTTGAGTACCACACCAATAAACCAGAAGACTTTTTCTAAATCTAGAATTCCAACATCTAAAGGGCAGGGATTGCTCCTGCAATATTCCACCAATAAGAGATTTCATTCGAATCATGCATCTGAGTGTTATGTCTCAGAGAAAGCCTGCTACTTTCCTGCACTAGATATTTTGTACAAGTGCTGAGGAAACATTCTAGTATGAGGCTTCTAGTAGAAGACATTAGTTTTTATTAGTTTCTTGTATGTTTCATTTTATTCTATTAAATAAACAAGTGTCTATAACAAAATCAATGTTTGTTTTTTTCATACACACAAAGACTTTTGGAGTTTATGGGACTTGGTGTTTATTTGTCCTTCTCTTTTGTCTCTGTTGAGTTTTTCTGTGGTCTAGTCCAAGTTCTGTGTACAGAAAAGCCAACTGTCGGGCATTCTGTGAGAAAAGAGAAAAAGAGGGTAACACGTACTATAAGTATTACAGAAAAAATGAACTTTGCATATACAGAAATACACTGCCCGTCCAAAAACAAAGTCACCACCTGAATTTAACTAACCAAATACTGTAGGTAAGAGCCTCCCATTGGATTGGAGGTCTAGGTTCAGCAACATTATGTGCCCAAAGAATGAGGTCAGCCGACTACCTGAATATACTGAATGACCAGGTTATTCCATTAATGAGTTCTTTCTTCCCTGATGGCACGGGCATATTCCAAGATGACAATGCCAGGATTCATCAGGCTCAAATTGTGAAAGAGTGGTTCAGGGAGCATGAGACTTCATTTTCACACATGGATTGGCCACCACAGAGTCCAGACATTAACCCCATTGAGAATCTTTGGGATGTGCTGGTGAAGACTTTGCGCAGCGGTCCGACTCTCACATCATCAATACAAGATCTTGGCGAAAAATTAATGGAACTCTGGATGGGAAGAAAATGAACATTCTGGACATGGCAGAAGCTTATTGAAACGTGCCGTAATCAAAGCTAAAGGCGGTCCAACGAAATATTTGAGTGACTTTTTTGGAACGGGCAGTGTATATGATAACTATATAACCCTCTGAAATCCACCATGACATAAAATGGTAAACGACTAAACTGTTTCCTCTGAACAGCTTTCTAACCAGAGACGACTTCAATGAAATCCCTACAGTACAAGTTAATATGTAACACCAAACTGTGATTTATCTACAGCAAAAAATTATGATCAAGAAAAAACTTGCTCATATTATCACAAGCTTGACAGTTAATCTAAAGCATTGTAATATCCAGCAAGTGTTAACTTAAAGTTTGAATAACACAATCTGATAAGGTGAATATTATGATGCACCTCATTCAAGGACAGGTGAAAATCCTCAGGTCCAAAGTGATCGGCACCTGGCCGGACGTCCAGAATGACAGCTGGGACATGTGCTGGTTGTAAAATAGTGCACAAGTTTGCGTTATAAAACAGGAACAGATCTCTAAAAAAAAACTATGTATTTTATTGTTTTTATGCTTGAATGAAGAAACAACAAATATTTTAAATCTTTGTGTTGCTTTTTTATCGTCAGACTTGGGATGTCAACACAATCTCACTGCAAAAACGTAACTATTTTACAAAGTGGCTTTGAATATGTACAATCTCATTTGTACATTGTAGTACGATTTGCTTTCAGGCCACTGACGTTAGGTTTAGGGGCGGGGTTAGAGGTGGGGCATCAGTATTGCTATATTCTATTCTATTGCTATATATAATCGTATGCTTTTTTACGATTTACAACATGCAAATTAGCCACCTCGTGAGATCAGGTGGGATGTGTCCATAGTTAATGTGTTGGAACTAGACCTGTCTTTACTTCAACATAGTGTACACTTTTAAGTTGGTTACTATACTCGCCCACTCTATTTTGCTCATAAGACTGAAGAGGATGAAGGGGCGAACAAAGTTTAAAGCAATAAGCCCCAAGAAGCAGTGGGTTACAGTGCATTTTATAACAGCTAAGGGCGTTGTGGCACGACGCGAAGCAGAGTGCCTAAAACCCCGTAGCTGTTATAAAATGCACTGTAACCCACTGCTTCACGGGGCTTATTGTTTATATAAAACGGTTATTCCATATGCTTAGCAAGGTTTCATAAAATAAAGTAAATAAAATGATATTTAGGCTATGTGGTGCGGTCAGCCGTTATATATTGAGGTATTTTATAACGGCTTAGAACTCCGCTCAGCCAATCAGAATCAAGGACCAGAACTGACCGTTTTATAAATATAATATATATAAAAGATATTTTTTAACAGATTTTTTACTTTTAATAAAAAATTCGAATTTCAAAAACGGATCTTGATGACAAATGTGATTTTTGTTAGCGTAATCTGGTTCAATGGCTCTCCATCGTAACACTTGAGAATATCCAGCACTCTTGAAACGAACGATGAGAAGCTGCCATGTTCAGTAGGTAGACTTGGCCCACTCTTGTGCCTGACTGGCTTATTTCCCCATGGTGATGAGATCTCTCTGAAGTGAAGCCGAGTGCAAAAATCACACGCCTAATCCTTCAAACTCTGTCATATGCCTCTTATCTGCAGCACGGCCGCTGGTGTATCTGCCTATTCCTCTTCTTCTCCTCTCTGCATGTTTCACAAGCCGTCTCCTGACCTTGGCACAGCCTGGTGTATTGTTCCTTATCTCCCTGCCTGATACACTATCTCATAAACATGTTAATCGTCCGAGCTGGCAGCATGCGTGATCAGCAGTTTATCTCATGGGGAGAAAAGAGAGAGATTAGAGGCAGTCTTTCTTTTTTTCTTCTGTTGTGTGGTGTGGTAGCTGAGGTGTCTCTATGTATGTGTGTATAATAAAGTTATAATTAATGATGCACAGAAGGAGAGGGATTCTGGACTAAGATGTGCTGACAGCGTATCTCGCAGACAAGCTCACACACAAGGTGACCTCAGGTTGATACGGAGAGGAATCAAATCACCCGTTTCCAGATCAGTGCTTTCCTCTCCTGAGGGGAGAGTACACGTGCTTCTCTTAATCCAGGGTTTGAGTTGAGAGCTGGGATTTCGACCGGTGACCTTCTAAATTCATCTCCATTATACTTTAGGCCTACTTCACACATCTCCCTTCTTAGTTTATTAATAGTTAAAATATTACACATTATTGTATTTTTGCATTATTGTATAGGCTGAGTGTTACAGTGATTTTGCCAAGGTTAAAGTGATAGTTCACCCAAAAAAGAAAATTCTGTCATCATTTACTTATCCAGGCCTCAAGTGGTTATAAAACTGTATAAATTTCAATTTCACAAAAGAATATATTTTAAATGTGGGAAATCAAACGGTAATGGGGCACTATTGACATCCACAACTCAGTGGTTAGAGCATGGCTCATACCGCATGGCGCATACCGCTCTTTAAGTGGATACAAAAGAGTAAGGATGCTAAATGAAATACATATAGACTCACTGTTAGCACAGTCTCTATCATTATACATCTGGATTGCTTTCTTCAATCTTTCCACATAGTTCAGCACCCCCGATAAAGGTACTCTACGGTCTTCCGAGTATGCGGTGATCAGTATGGACGGGTAAAACTGGAAATGAAATACAACTTTTATACACCGCTTAATTTACAAAACACATAATTATGTCAATGAGGCTAAAGTGATACCTGAGGTTTAATGTTGTGACAAGGGCAGTAGGAAGCAATGTTGTCCCTGTGTTCGGAGCTCACAAGGGGGTCTCCCCACTCCCCCCTCTCTTCTATAGTAAGTGGAAGGAATGGGTCTTGCATAGTGCCCAGTACATCTAGAAAAGGCGCCTGCCAAGAATCGCAACTTCATATAATCTCACAAATTAAGGAGTAGGTTTAGGGAGTACTTAATGATGCATTAAAGGTTCACCTGTAGAATAACAGCTCGGAGAAGCTGAGGGTTTTGGTTGCACAGCGCCCCCGCTAGGACAGCTCCAGCACTGCGAGCCGTGAGGGCGGTCAGCACAGGCTGAGACACACCCAAGTGGTGAAGAGTCTGAATGCAGGAAGCAAGATCTTCCACTCCTCTCTGTTTCTGCAGCAAAGAACCTGACCTATGCCACGCTAGACCACGTTCACCACCGCCCCTAGACAGATAACAACACTCATCAGGATGCATTCAGAGACTGAAAATGCTGCCTCTATTCTTCAGCATAGATAGAAAAGGTGAATGGAGTTTTAGTTTAGCACCTGACGTGGCAGTACGTCAGAGCCCAGCCATCCTCCAGCAGCAGTCTCTTCTCAGGACTGAAGGCCATGTTGAGATCCATCCCATATGCTCCATATACATGCAAAAGCAATGGAGATTTACTCAGCTGAAGTAATGCTGGCATGTGAAAGAGAGTCAACGGCACCATTGTTCCATCCTGAAAACAGACATTGAGACAATGCGGCATATTAAAGAAGTCATAGTAGGACTTTATTATTTATTTACATCACGGTAAGTGTGTTGCATGTTGAAATGTAAAAATATGCGGTCATATGTTATAATGCTCCTGGTAAACTCTGATAAACAAATTTTGCAATAAATGCCTCACACCTGACTGGCCGCCTGCAGGCGTGTTGTGTGACATTCTGGAAGAGAGTTATACTGGGTGTCTTCCTCCGTTACAGATAGTTGTCCTGTTCTCGGGGAACAGAGGTGGCGTACTGGTGAGTGCACTGGGGAGGAGAGGAGGAAACCAAATGACCTTCCCTTCTCGCTCCCTACACGCTCTGGTGATAGATCACAAGCCCAGTGGGGAAACTGAAATGAAAATAGAAACATTACTAAAACTAAATGTGTATTTTAAAGTTTTAAATGTAATATTTACAGCATATATTGACATTTCATTTTACTTCCTAATAAGTTATTTAATGTATTATATCCCTAATTTCTAATCATTTCAGATATAAAAACTGCTATTTTTAAAAACAGCAACATTTAAAGTTAATCACCTGAATGTTTTAAACCACCTGAATTGATTTTTTCTTTATTTTAATATAAAATAATATAAATATTAAAGCTGCCACTTGAAACGATTTTGTAAAATACACAAGTACATGAATACATAAATGTGAGTTTGGTTTCCTTGACCAAATTCACAATAGTAAGCTTATTCTAATAATTTATCTGTTGGGTCAGATTTTGCAGGAAATGTCAGTTGTTTTTAACACATGTTAATGTCACTACGTCACAGTGTCACTACGCAAGAATTAATAAAAGGAGTAAATGTAAAATTGATCCAGTTAATTCATTTTAGATGTTCTGAGATTGAATGTGACTGTTGTTCACACCTGCAATGTTTTCAACTCATAGGGCTCTTTTGAGGTAAGAATCTGAATCTGAAGCCTGCATTGTGAATCCTTCAGTGTAAACACAGAGTGATCCTGAAGCAGCTCCATATCTTTAATGACTGTTCCTGGAACAGGTGTGAACATTGGCATCCAGTGTGGTATGGACGGAAAAGCCAAATGTGTCATTAATAGCTTGTGAAAGACAAAATGAGACAATTGGACAGAAATTAACATTCAGTTTGGCTCTGCTGAAGTCACAGCAAAATGATTGATGTGGTATTACCTGATACTCCTGGCCTTGTCCAGTGTTGGCAAGAATAAACAGATGGTCTTCCGAGTGCTCCACATGGTACATCAGACCAGGTTGACGGGATTGGATGAGGGTGGGACATGAGAATGGAGCTCTGCTGTCAATAAACCAAACTTCTGAACTGTTCTTACTGTTACAGTTAATTGTGACCAGTCTCTGGTCTCTGGAACGACTGACTTCCACAAAAAACCTGCGGAGAGGATACAATACCACATCAATTTGGGAAAAACACAGCACTTAACCACAATGGTTAGGACTTAAACACACTCTGGTCCTACTCTGGATCTTTTTCTTCGTAAACAAGGTCGGTTTGGACAGCATTATCCCTGAGATGAAGACGGAAAACCTGCAGGCTCTGAAGAGTCTCCTGTGTGCTGTAGAACAGGACATCATCTGTGGCCCATTCTGCAAGAGATGTTTGAACGAAAAATAACAATCTTGGTTAAATAACAAACAGGGCATGTCTTCGATGTCTTTTGCATCTATTAAAGTAAAACTAACCAAAGCTGAGGACATTGTCTAAAACCAACAGGGCTTTCTGTGGAAGGCTGATTCCTTCTAGATGAACCAACACAAATCGGGTCTCCTCATGATGGTCTTTCTTCACAGTGGCTGCCAGCTTGTTCTCTGAGGGAGACAGTCTGATCCTCTGGATAGTTTTATATCCATCTCCTCCCCAGTCAGCACAGAACACCTCCACCATCTCCTGTTCATCTGTGTGTATTTACATCACATTGTTTGTTTCTACTTGGAACTCAACCTCTGAAAACTAAATACACCATTTTGTGTATACATGTTTATTCATGTTGTTTTAACAGAGACCATGATGTAAATGTTTTCTAAAGACTGCAGTATTTACCATGTGCCAGGGCTGCTCTGTTGATGCTCTGGCCATCTTCAAGGTATATGTGATTTTGTCCCTGGAACTTGAGACGATGTTGAGAAAATGATGACTCAGTTTTTTAAAATTGGTTTATAACATTTATACCAATTGTCATATATTTGAAATATTACACTTACCGTTACATTCTCTGGTACATCAGCAAACCTCTGATGAACTGAAAGCAATCTTCTTTTAAAATGCTTCTCTTCACCACTGAATTTACTAAGTTGAGCTTTGGACTGCTCTATCGTTGTCTTTGAAGTATCCTAAAAAACAGAATTCCATTAACATCGGTTATATTAATGTAGAGGACATGCTGTCTGTGTCTAAACTTTTATTTTTAATCTTTGTTATTTATGTGTCGTGTACTCCCAATACTAAATGTGTGTTTAGTGTCACTATTATAAAGTTGATCTTACCCCAGTGTAAAGACGTAATGTAGACGGAAAACACGAGTTCTTATGGTTCGTTCGATGTATACAGCTCGAGACTGATCGCAACAGCATACAAGTGGAGCGGATCAGACTCATTTAATACAGCAGGATGTCACTGTCCCATTTATTCATAAAATCTCTCTTTACATTTAGAAATATATTACACATTCACATCATCACTCTGTGTAAATATCCATTTTAAAATCACACTACCAACCGTCCATGTGTTTATTCAAAAAAATTGCGGTACGTTATTTACAGTGGCGCAAGAATATGACATCTTCTCAGGCGAGATCAATCGAGAAAAATCACATCGATGACAGCCGGCAGACGTGACTGTGCGATGACTCTGAAAGCGATTAGATTTCCGTTTCCCTTGAAGAAGAGGAGGTGTACGGAAGTAGCGTGCAATTTTATTAAGCAACAGACACCACCGCATACCGGCGAATTGATAAAACGTCATTAAATTTAATGATCGACTTTATCCGTATTCACAGAACAAATGCCAAAACAGCCTTAGCGTTGACTCTGCGATTCTTTGTCGTTTTATTTATACTGTGATAACTTGTCTTTGCATTAAACAGAATCAAACCTAACAGGTTGCTGTAGGTATGGATAATTTTAAAGATCCTGCCTCGCCTGCGAAGGAAAAGCGCGCGAATAATCACCAAGATCACGACTCTCACTGTGGAACCGATGTGGCGCGCGCACGATGGGCTCTTCTACGACAGGTGAGGCGTTCCTTGTGCTGCGGATTTCATGTCATCTGGTGCAAATAAACGTTTATGCAGTGATATAACATGAATTGACATATGCATGTGGCTTTGTCGTAACAGGTTCTGAAAGAGAAGCAGCTCGACAGCTCTGATGTTCAGCAGGTGTCAGTGCGCAGGTTCTCCTCCTTTAACTTGTTCTCCAGGAGCAGGGTCACTACCACAGAGACGGGTGACCCATCAGATGGCCCGTGGGTGGAGTATAGAAGTACAATCTTTCCCCAGTACAGTGCCTTACTCAGGTGGGTTTAGGAAGAGTCCTAATTGCTTCACTCTTTTTTTATATAAACATTTCTTGAGACCTGTTAGACTTGTGGCCATTGAGAACACTTTTCTGGGTTGCACTGGAAGAACATCTATAACTTGTTTATTAAATAAACATTATACCAGAAAAGTTAAAGGGGTCGTATGACACGGCTAAGACGAATATTATTGTTTGTTTTAGATGTAATGCAATGTGTATACACAAGGTTAAAAAACGCTGTGTTTTTCCCAGGGCTGTCAATCGATTAAAATATTTAATAGCGATTAATCGCATGATTGTAGTGAGTTAACTCGTGATTAATCGCAACTTAATCGCACATTTTTATCCGTTCTAAATGTACCTTAAATGAATACTTTTCAAGTTTTTAATACTCTACTCAACATGGGCATGGACAAATATTGATGCTTTATGCAAATGTATATTGTTTATTATTAGTGAAACCATACTCAACATAGAGCATGACGACTAGACATGTTTCAAAGGTCATAGATGTTTTTCAAAGAACTTGTACATGTCTATTAAACACATGAAAAAAAACAGGAAAAACACAGGTTCCCATTACTTCTTTCTTTGCACTGAGCTATTTACTTACACAAGCATGTTTACATCTTCGCAACTGTGATAGCTCGGTGGAGGCTGTGTGCAATGCAAGGCATATGCTCGAACGGAAGCTGCCTGGCCGCGGCAATCATGTTGCGTGCACTATCGGTGGTCAGTGGGCTAATTTTGAATTCAATATTCCACTTTGGTCTGCGCCCTAAATAGCGTGCTTACTGACATCAGCTATTAGCAACACTATACAATCTTGTTTCTGTGTGTAAATGATATACGGTGTATTCAGAGCTCCGTTTCAAACTGCCCGTCTGCCGCTTAATCTGTCTTCGGGGACGGTACTTTAGAGTAAGATCCGTGGGCGTGGCTTGTTGGTTTTGACTAAATCTTTGGTTTCAAGTCTTACGAAACCTTTACCCTAACCCACACCCTAACCCTAACCTTACTCTAACCATCTAAACTACCTATGATTGTTAAAATTGATGAAAAAACACCCTTTGGGTGATGACGTCAGACTCGAAAAAAGATGAAAAAACACGTTTGGGACTTTGGGTGATGACGTCAGACTCGAAACACCAAGGATTCAGTGAGAGCCGTACGAGACACAAGCGGCAGCAGCCCACAGGGAACCGGAGAGTTGATAGCGGGCGGGGTTTTCTGTGAAATTGTACCGGTAAATGTAGATAAGCTGTCTGGATTGCGTTTACATTACACTGAGATCCGATCACAATGCGTCCTCGACTACCTCTAGATCAGGACACGCTGATCGGATGACATTCCGATCAGAAGCGCGTTTACACTTGTCTTTTCAATGTGTATGTGGACAACATCCAGATACAGGTCGCATGTTAATGCCAAGTGTAAACGCACCCCATGATCAGCTTGGCCTTGGCAAAGCATTTCACCAACAGACATCCCGACCCGTTTAAAGAACTTTAAAAGTGACAGGTAGCGTATGTGAATGATAACAATAGCCTGAATAATGCTTTATGATTTATTTTGTGACAGGCAAACATTAGTGGGACTGTATCATAGATTAATACCTCACAATCGTATGCAGTTCTGTGTGGTGACATGTTATTTTTTTTTATAAGGGGGAAGACATGCTCAAAAAGCAAGGCAGGAACACAGAGTAAAAAATAAAATAACAGAATTTTAAGTGATTTATGTTTCATCATTTTTTATTTAATTACTTCCTGTATGTTCTTTTAAAATACGAAATACTTTTCTTAGGTATTGTATAGAAGTAAAAAATTGTTATCGTGACAAATAAATGGCGATCACTCCACCAAAAAAAGCATGGTATTATAATAAAACAATATTATTTTTTTAAGGGAATACCTTACTGTCCTACTCCTCAACTGGTCAATTGGATTTGTTGTTTTATTGGCAATTCCAGCATTATGAATGTGACATTTGCAGTCAAAACTTGAACTATAAACCTTTGGAAATATGTATTTCTTAACAATATATTGAACCATGTAAATATAATGTAATGTAAACCATCCAGCCCTCCGAAAAATATTGGTTTACACACATGGTTCTATTTCAGATGATGAAAATACACATGCGGTATAGATGTTACCAAAAGGACACATATTTGAGAACTGACATACTAATTTAAATACAAAAACCAAAAGCAATAATACTGTACATAACAAATGAAGAAGTGATGGCTCTTCATAGAACATGAAATTATTATACGTTTTATTTTTATGTGCCCATTTATGAGGAATATGGACTAATATAATGTTTTTTTATGAACTGATTTAGATAACTGATTTATAATGAACACTTATGTATGATATAAATGTGACACTTCTGAAAGCAGCACCTACCTGACTATGGAAAATCATGCTTTAAAACATGGGTCTTCAACGTTTTTGGGGGCAAGTTATTCAGTTATTATTAAATATTTACTTGTCCAGAACTTGTCCTGAACCTTTTATTAAGGCTTGAATGAGATGACTGACCCTGGTTAATGGCACAAAACTATTCTAGTGGAGGTAGAGGTTGTCTACAATCAGTGCGGATGTTATGCATTCTGTTGTAAAAGCAGGCCATTTTATTAAGTGTAATTCTTTTTTTTCTTCTTTTTTCCCGCTTCTCTGTGTGTTACAGAACACACCACTATTTTATAATTCTGAGCTCCGCCTGCTTGGTTGTTATATTTCTGTACCTATGCTTTACATTTTTAACAAAAAGTTGCCTGGACCCCCGATTGAAGACCCATGCTTCAAAATAATAATAAAAAACGTTCTTTTTTATAAAATAAAGAAACCTGGTACACTGTAAAAAGCGTAATTTACAAAATGGTACAGGTTTTATGAATTTTTATGTACAGTATAATGTCCAAAAACTGTAATTTTACGAAATTTTACTGTTAAAAACGGTCAAATTACAGAAAAAGAAAATTATTTACGGAATATTTCTGACACCCCAGCTGCTGGAAAATGTTCGTTTTACAGGATTTTTTAAGTCTATTTTTGAAATACGGTGAAAAAGACTGCAAATTTAACCATATAATTTTACAGGAAAAACTGTTATTCTACGGAATATTTCTGGGGCCCCAGTAGCCAAAAAATTTCAGTTTTTACAGGATTTTTATTACAGTGTATGGTTGACATTTGCATGGAATTGACTTGCTATGTCTTTCATTAGGTTCTTTGAAGTTACTATAACTTGTATTGAGTTGAAGAGTTGTAGTGATCTTATTGCTTGTTTCTGAAAACATGTATTAGCCAACATCTTGTCCCTGTCTTTGGACTCTTTGTATGTACAGTACATGTGTAAATCATTCTTATTAATGCATTTCAGAGACAATCTTGGCCCCCTTAGAGTGGATGAGGTGCTCAACAGCTTCGACAACACAGGGAATGTCTGTGAGTACCCTGTCTGTGCATGTTCATGTGTTTATTAACAGCTGATGTCAAATACATTACATACTGTAAACCCAAGTGCATTCTTTGTGATCATGTAGAGCTCAACATGCTCATTTACTGTCTGATTAGAGATCAACATCGTTTCACTGTCGTGTTAAACAGAACATATCTTCTGTCAGACCTTAAAGTGTTTAGATCAAGCTGCAGATCCATGAAGCACCAGAGGCAGGCACACTTGAGCTTTATAAGCACATCATTGACTTCTGTCTATGAGTTCAAATAAGACTCTCTGAAGAGTATGACAAATATATCACACAGTGTAGGTTATATACACAATTAATCTAGTACTAACATGGGTCATCACTTTGTCGGCATAGAAATACATTTTTAATCATGGGCGTCATTTTGTTCTCTCAGTCCTAATAAGTTTTGCCATTGAGACTTGTGTAAGTCTTGCCAAAGTCACATTTGTCCATTTCCAGACATTTTAAGGACCCCTGTCATACAGATTTAAAAAAATTTGAATACAAAAAAATAAAATATATACAATTACTATTAAAAGTTACTATTCTTTTGTTGCTTTGCATAAAAGAAAAACCCTTTTACTTGAAAACGTTTCTGAAACTATTTGATACTGTGTACCTGTTTCGTAAATAAAGGAGGCTTTCTCTGTGTCGGATTTTATGTCTTGAAATATTTGCGTCTTTTACTGGATTAGTGGAAAGGGGCAGCATGGATGTCCTCTGCAGCGGGGTCATCACTTGTCTTTTCAAACCTTCCTCTCAACCACTCTTAATTGATCTTACGCATTGGTAAACCCAAACATCTCCCCCATCGTCTTTGTCAGCTCAGCCAGGCGGGTTCATTGTCTGAAAAGGGGGGTGCCTCTTGTATTACCCACCTCATATGCCCAGTTCAAAACCTTCGCCTGAGGATTTGACAAGCCGAAAAGTCTCTATGTCCTCCGAGGCGCTGAATGTGGATTAGCTATCCAAATGTATGGATTACGATGATCCAACTTGTCAGGAATGGAAAAGTTGACTGTGCTGTGGGTTTAAGTGCTGTTGTTTCCAGCCGGGATCAAGAGGGACACAAAAAGGTCTTATCTGAACATGCTGGATGAACACGAGGAGGTTTAGAGAGGCTTGTTGACCACCGCTTTGAATTCAAACATCAGCCTTTGTACTGTCATGTGATTGGGTCAGCTGTTGGTTCAAAACTTTTAACTAATTTGTAACAAACCATATTATAAATGCGTCGTCAGATTTAAGATGAGCTGAACCGTTGGTGGAGAACTGTTCGGTTAATTTTTTTTACCGAGAACCGTTACACAATAAGAACCGATTACCTCGAGACAAATCGAGACATTCATGCTTCCAAACATGCAGCGCTTAGCCTCAGCAGGGTTTCCCAGAATGCCCTACAATCGCTTATATCATGAATCATGTGTGATGGTGACTTTTAGAGCATTTTCAAAGCGTAATGAGCATTATTAGCATGCGTGGCACTTTCTTTTTACGCCGTGTGTTTGTTTGTGTGAGTCCAATGCCCTCCACTGGCGTCCCTGGGCTTCCTACCCCCTGCTTGAGCAATTATGCAGATTGAGGGACCCAGTATACTAATTGCTCAGATTGAAGCTGTCCAACGAGACCTGTCAGGGTCAGAGGTCTGCCTCTCCATCTCTGCCTTATTCTCCTCTCCTGTGTCGGTGAGAGTTAATTAACAACTGCTCTCAGACTGTTTACAGAACAGCTCGCTGACCAGACCCGAGCCCTCATTAACGCCCAGCGGCCTGTTGAGCGTGAGCTGGAGGCTTTGTGTCAAAACACAAAAAACCCAACTCATCGGTGAAAGTATCATCAATCAATACCGTTGATGAAAAGGCCAGGAACTGCTTTCACGATAAAGCGGCCGACAGGAAATATTGTCTGTGTTTGAGCGACCCAAAACCGACCGCGACTTCAAACTGAATGACGAAGGTCTGAAACAGTTTAAAGTCATTACTTGAAACAGCGTTACGTGATAACCTACACGCGAGGTGGCATTATAGAAGGATTTTCTTTTCTATGCAAGCGCGAGTATAAAAGCAAACGTTGTTAATCGCGGCTACATGGGTCAGCGGTGGGACCAGCTCTATCGGCTGAGGGCTGTGATAAAGAGAAATTACAATACTAGACTATGCAGGGTCATTGTGCAAGGGTTAATGCCACAGTAATTACCAACATACCTCAGCAACCAGGTAACACTTTTGTCTTTTGTTGGAAAGGTCCTTTCTAGAGTGGAATTAGACGGGAGAGTGTGTGAATGAGGAGGACATAATAACAGTTTATGAATTCACACTTGTGCATTTATCAGACTTTTGCGTTTCATTGTTTTTGTGTTTTGTGAGGCCGCGACTCCTCATGAAGTGTGCTATTCGCTTTCCTTTGAAGTGACTTTTTTTAAAATTTCATCTGGAAATGTGGAGCTTTGCACAAATGATCATTCTATAGACCACTTCAGAAAACGTGAAAAGCGCTGGTCGAAGTCTGGTCCAGAAGAATTTCCAGTTTTAGATTTTTAACACTGCATTTGAACAGAATAAAACCACCAGAACATTTATAACTGAATCAAAATGTCAAACGAATAGCTTTAAGATTTAATTGTATATGTAAGAATAAAAAAATAATAAAAAATGAAAGTGCTGCTGGAATAGTGTTTACATTTTGCTAAGTGGTTTATATCAGTAAACTAATTTAACAAAGTGATAAGCCATGAGAGATGGTGCGTTCAAGTGTTCAATAGTCACATTATTTTATTTATTTTAATTATTTATAAATTAATTATTGTGATTATTTTAGTAATTTAAATAAACATTTATTCTGGCAAGTAATGTAACATATTTAAAGTTGTGTGGTAAATACTTTGTATATGTATATTGTATATTATTTAGTATACACAGTACAGTGTTTCCCACAGGATTTTAAGAGACTGTGAGACATCGTCTGACAAAATCACCATACATTTTACATTGAAGAGCGGATATAGGAGGTGATTTAGGCTATTTAGGCAGAAGCGCACAGCCTTCTGCCGTTACTCTTCTCATCAATGTGTTGTTGTGTTATGTGCGCTTTTTTATTTTATTTGATAGTTTTATTGTAGATTAAGGAATAGGGAAACCGCAGTATCTCCTCAGCCTTTTTATTGTTATGTTGTAAAGAACACCAGTTTGTCTACAGGCCTCTGTTTCCCAGTGAAATGGAGTGTATTAGTGTATTTGTGTCTCTGTGTGATACTACGCTCCCATTGGACGTAAAAGTGATTAATGCTGTGTAGTTAATTTGTCTCTCGTTTCCTCGTGTCCATCAGCGCACACTGCTCTGACGTCCCATTGGTGTGTTTGTGGACCCCCCTCAAGGCTTGTATTCACCTCCTTGTGTACTGAGCCCCCCCTCTTTTGCCTAGCAACCATGCCAGTTCTCCAGCAGCACTAATGTACTTGATGATGTTTTAAAACAAATAGATCATTTATCTGATTAGCGTCTTGATGGAAAACAAGGCATGTGAAAGGCCACCTCTTACTCCGAGCTTGGGCAGTAATCCAAAAACCTGACTCCAGCGAGGGGTGTGTGTATGTGTGTGTTCTCTCTGAATGTATGTTTGTGTGTAAAGCACTTCATGTAATGACTCTCGTACACTTATTTTTGTAAGTGCTGTCTCTTTGGTTTGCATTTACGTCTCCTAATTAACAGAACTAACATGTCTAATCTGTGTGTTGTTAATGGGCTTCCGTTGTATTTATATGATTTTTCATAGATTTACTGTATATACATTGTAGGATTTTCCTCTCGGTAAATTACATAAAACAGACAAATGATTGATCAAAAAGGGATTCACAGAGTAATTTATATAGAGATAGCAGAGTAATCTTTTTCAATATTCAATATTTTTTTTTCAACTTTAGGCACTTTTGTGTCCCAGATGTTTTTTTTTGCAATATGTAATTCTCATAGAAAACATTTTATTTCATTTTAATTTATACATTTTGGACTATTGTTTTATGCCTGTCTTTAGACATGGCATTTTATTTTTACAGTATATAAAATTCATAATAAAAACATCACTGGATTTTAACATTTTTGATAATGTAAAAAGAGTGACAAAATTGTAAAAATTAGTACATATTTAGTATTTTTTGTAATCTTTTTTTTGTTGGATGTATTATTTAATTTGAATGATAATGGGTAAGGATAGGATAGAGTAAATTTAATTTCCACCACAAAAACATTTATAAAACATACATATTTTATGTATGTATTTTTAGAGTGTTACATTTAAAGTCCACATGCCCAAAGATGCCCATAGTTGAAAAAAACCTCCCTATCATGTTTTATTAAATAAAACTTAAGCAAACAAAACAAAAATACTGTACCCAATTGACTTTACTTGGTCTTGTTACATAGATGATGACAAGACTGACAACACTGAAGTAGTATGATTTCAAATGTGCAGCACTGATAGATAGCATGCATTTCTCAAATCACACAACTTTGTTTAATTGCTGTCAAGGTCAGTTCGGTGAGGTCACAGGCACGGTGAACAGTGTTGGGTTGCTCAGTGTCTGACAGCTGATCGGAGGGTTGTGAGTTCCATACCCCCCCAGCTGGCCACAGTGCAGCCTGCCTTTTGTATTTGACCAGCCAGCCCGAAAGCTGGGGGCCGATACGCCTCAGAGGGAGAGCCAGTGAGGAGAAAAGGAGCGAAGAAAAGGAGAGAAGTAATTACGTCCAGTCATTGAGTTCTGAAGATCCCCCCATGTTCATTACAGGGGCCCTGCATTGGCGACAAAACGTCGGCCATTTGGAGCGAAAGAAGCAGGAATGTTTTGGAGGAATATGACACCTCCAGATCTCAGCGTTGGCAAGAGAAGCAAGATTAAGAAGCTCACACCCCCTGCTTATGGGTTACGGAATAATTGCCTGGCTTAGTCATTGTCTGCACTTTGTCGTTGTGTCACGGGACAGCGGCCCCGCACTTTTGCTTTTTGCCCAGTCCCCGTCTTTCTTTTCTGCATTCTCCTGGTGGTGTTTTACGAAAGTTTATTTCATAAAATGATCAAAGTTTGGACATTAAACGTGTATGCTTGACTTAAATGATGAAGGCCTAGAAAACATCTAGGGTCTAAAGACTCATCAGAACAGTAACTTAAAAACAATTGTGCTTCCTCTTAATAATTAAAATCACAATTCTGTCAATGGATAATGCTGTCAATGGATATTTAGTACAGCTTTAACCACCGAGTCTTTCTCCATTTTTGACCTTCTTACTCACAGAGCGAGCAGCCCATTTCTTTTCTAGCAGGTTAGTTCCTGTCTCATTGTCTTGGTGGAGCCGTGTGGGGATGTAATCTTCAGCAAAAAGAAGAAGTCATTTATTAGTCCCTGCCCAGGGGTTCATGCTTCACAAAACATATTGAAGTCGGGCCGACCAATCACGAAACAGAGTTAGGGGAGTGCGGTGGGGGACATCCTAGTGCTTCTTTCACCCAGCTCTCCCTGCCCATCCGGCCCAAAGGATTATGGGGGATTGATGTAGTGCTGGTCCAGTGGCCAGATGATGCCAGGACTTCCCACTGAGCTTTTTCGGTGTGTGTCTGTAACAGACCCACATAACCAAGGCACATCTTATACAGTAGGAAAAGTGTCTAATTGTAAGTACAAAAGCTCATGTACATGCAAGTGGGCCGATGTGCGTATCTTCACATATCTGACCATCATTTGAGAGTCGCGCAATCGTTTTTCCATCCACTTGCTTGTAAGTACACCAGTTAAAGAGCTTGCCAACACCCACCCCTTCTCCAGAGCACAATCCCATCACGCTCTGTATAACAGTTTGTACCGCACAAAGATGCACACAATGATACTCATCCACACACACCCACATTCCCTCCAAACAATCCAGTTGATGCTTTTTCGTTGCTTTTCCAAGTGGCTTTTTACAACTGTTCCACAATGGAGTAGCTAATTACTGTAGATTTGGAGAGCTGGTTAATTGATCGTGCTAGCGTCCTAATTGCATCTCTCTTACCTGGGGCCTCTGTGATGGCAGTGAATGCCTCTCATTTGACCTCTGTGTTTTGACACAGTGAAAAAAAACACATTGCTGAAACTCTTCACGGGGATACTTGTGGAAAGGAGGCATGTTTATTTAGATGTTTTCAGGATCGGTCATTTTACAGCACTCGTGGTGGTCGTTATATTCGAGTCTCTCTCTCCGCGTTACTGCTGCACTTGTTTGTAATTCTTTGTTTGTGACATGTGTCCAGTTGGGGGCACTCTCATACTTTGTAAAACTCTTGACTCTAATCTGACACAAGTTTCTCATCCCTGTTCTTAATTCTCCCCATAATACTCTAAATAGCACCTATGTAAACCCAGTTTATCAATCTCGTACCCCTCCCCCTAACAGTGTAGAATTTTCCCTTCAAACTGGCCGGTGTGGCTAACTTGCTAAATTGATGCTTAATTCCACTTGTGATAAAGATATTAATTGAAAAGTGTCACATAACGCTTAGTGAAGTGGTAATTCAGTCTGTCTGAACTTCGCACCCGTGCTGTCATTCATTCGCTCGCTCACTCTCAATTTAACACATGCACGCGCGCACGCACCCTGTTGATGTGATGTTGCCCTCATTGTTAGCGTGAGCCGGAACCCATAGCGTGCTCCAAAGTGGGGCACCGCTGATCAATGAGAATTGTTTAAGTCCATTCTCCCCCAGACCACAAAACCCAGCGTTTTACTAATCAATTCAAAACAAGTGTCATTGGCTTTTCCAGTCTGCTGTGCATGTAACTTCCAAAGCATGTGTAGTAAGAGTGTTTGCATCCCTCCAAGTCTTGGCTCGGCAGGAATGCGTGTGTGCGCAGCGCATGTCTGCAAGATCTTTCACATTTTTTTCCCTCTTCCGTTAAACACCTGTACGCGTTTGTGTGTACTCTTGTGTGTACACAAGAGCTCTGCATCAGATTAAATTAGCCAGCATTGTCCTGTTCACTAAAAGGGGGCTATGCTATTAGCAACCTTTCTAAGGACCGTCGCATCCCGCACCAGGCAATCAGATCACTCAAGAGCCTCTTTCCCCCGCCGTGACCTGGGCTCCGGGCCGGGCCGTCGCTCCTCTAATGCCCCTCTCCAGCCTCTACTAAGCCCCCACCAGCCAGCGGCAAGCCCCCTGCGTCCTTCACCTCACACAGGGGAAGAAAGACAAGGTCACGCACATGGAGAAATAAAGGCGAAATGATTCCCATTCAATTGAGGTGAAGCATTCCATTTAGCAGCTAGCCCCGGGCTGCCACGGAGAGAGAGCTCTAACCGGTCAGTGCATGCACCATGCACATTGCCCAACTGTGGGTATACGTTATTTAGAGAGAGTGAATGCACGGCTTTGACAGGCTATTACTGTAAATAATGAAGAGATGGGCTGCAGATATGAAGCAATCAGACACAAGCTTGTGGCCATGAGAGAGAAAGTGAGATGCTGTGGGACACTGAGAGTTGTTGTGTTCCATTTACTGCCGATTCTAGATTGATACACTCACAGAAAAAAGGTAAAAAAAGTCACTGGGAACCTTTTAAAATGTACTTATTTGTACCTAAATATTGTGGTAACCTTCAGATATGTACACATTTGGTACCAATGTGGAGGTACTAATATGCACTCTTTTGGTGAAAAGGTGTACTTTTTGAAAGGGTACCGCCCCAGTGACAGGTTTTGTACCCCTTCTCTAAGAATGTATAATACACTTTTCCATTGTTTACCTTACCGGTGCGTGTTATTATTGACCTAAAACTCTGAGAGCTCTTTAGATAAACTAAAAATGCTGGGTTGTTTTCCACTCGTGGTTGGGGCAGAAAGTGATGGAACCAAACCATGCGTTAAATTAAGGAAATGTTCATATTTGATCCAACCATGTTGAAACAACCCAGCTTTTATTTTCAGTGTAATATTATGGTATTAAAAGATTGCCACATCTATATAAGAAAATACTGTGGTATTTCTATTGTACTTCAACGAGTTTTATGGTGTAATTGTGGTGCCTTATAAAAGTCATTTCCCCAATGTATGTCTAAACTTTAATTTTTTTTATGACCAATTTATCAATAATATCAAATTATTATATAAAAATATTTTTATTTTAAATATTTATTTTTATTTATTTTATTACTGTACAGTAATGAGTTTAAGATTTTTCGAGTAAGTTATGCCATTACTTGATCTGATCATTTACATAAAGCCACATGATTAAAATATGAATTTCACTAATGTCCACTACACTGTGGTAATACTATAGTACTTTTTATTGTAAGTGACACATTGTTCACTGTAATTGGGTTCTAGGAATTAGGGGCCATATTTCATAAACATCCTATGTCAGAATAGTATTATATCTTGGTCACCGTGGTAATTTCAGTATTTTGTTTTTAGTAATAAATTTGGCAGTTCTTAGCGTTAGGGATAGTTGACCCTAAAATGAAAATTTTGCCACCCTCAAGTTGTTCCAAAGCTGTATAAATGTCTTTGTTCTGCTGAACACAGAAGGATATTTGGAAGAATGCTTGTAACCAAACAGATGTGGGGCACCATAGACTTCCATAGTAGGGAAAAATACTACTATAATTAATGGTGCCCCAAAACTGTTTAGTTTCCCCACATTCCTTAAAATATCTTCTTTTGTGTTCAACAGAACAAAGAAATGTATTCAGTTTTTGAATAACTTGAGAATGAGTAGATGATGACAGAATTTTAATTTTTGGGTGAACTATCCCTATAATCCAAAAGTTTCTGTAACATCGCCCCTGATACACATGTTGAAATGATGGTAATAAAGGTGTGCGAGGGGTATATGGGCGAAGACCTCACTGCTGTTCATCTGGATACACACACATTCATTTTTTTAACAATGACAGAGATGGTCAGCAAGAGAAATGACAATGAGAGGTTGAGAGATTCACTGTATTGGTCTCTCACACACAGACACAGGGTCAGTAATGACAGCGGGCAGGCTCCATTACTCCCACAGTCGGAGTGTTAAGTGCTGTTCTGGTGTCAGTGGAAGATCAATAGCCAGCACTGTGTCACAGTCAACGCAGTCCTGCCAAACAGCCTCGGGGTCAGAGGTCACTCAGCCAGACAGTTCAAAGGGCGTGGCGGCCCTTGGGGGGTGGCATCACCACAGCGGCCCATCGATACCCAGGCGGGGCAACAGAGTGCTAATGCCCTGCTGATGGAGGACCTCCCTGCCCCCAGAGGACCATTAGATAGAAACACACATACACAACATGTCACAATGCGTTTACACCTCACGGTATTCTTACAGATACACGCATGTCATTGCACAAGATCTCTTGCACTTTGAAAGCTTCACCTGGGCTGTAGTAGTACATACTCGGCTGAGACAAGCGTGCACTGCATTAATCTAGTCTGCAGTTCGTCTTAATGAAAAGTGCATTATAGATACTCACAGTTATTGGTTATTCCCTCAACCTCACATGTGTACACAGACATTCGGTCAATTATGATGTCCTATGCTTACTTTCTAAAGCAAAGTTGGGCAGTGGGACTTGATTTTAGGTCATTGTACCATATATGTAGAGTACGTGTACAGATTTAAGATTTTCAATGTGGCCTCAGGTATTTTTGATCCCACTGTGTACTGTACTGTACATCATATCTTCTTTTTCGACTGTATAACACAACAAACCTTTATTCCGTGTTTTCTGGGATTCGTGCTGGCGTGGCTTTGAACACGTGCATTTATCTTCCAAGGAGCAAACTCTTTACATCTTACCAAAAAACCGACCTACAAGTACAGCACGTTTGGATCTAATCCCAACCAAAAGAGCGTCCGTTTGTCTCGGAGCGCGTTTAGATGCTTGAGACGTAACTGGTCAATACAGATCCTCTGGTTGTTCTTTGTGAGCTCATCATTGCTGCTAGAGTTGTAATGGCTCTCTAGTGTTTCCTCTCCACTCTCAGCCTCTATCTGCCCACAATCTAGTGACCCCCACCACTCTAGCTTTTCTCTTTCTGTCATCGCTTTCTCTCCATTTCATATTTCGGGTAGCATTTTATTCTTTTACCGCACTTTCCGGCAATGACCTTGGGCTCCGAGCCTTCAAAAGCACTTGGTTTGCTTCCTCCTCTTTGCTGGTCACAAACATGCGGACTGTGTGTAACAGGTTATGTATGTGTTTAGGTCTAATGTTGCAGATATTTTGATCAGGTTTGTATGATGTGGTTTTATATGCGGCTAGATTGTTTGTATGCGTTGTATATTCATGCGTTTGATTGATTCGGAAATTTGATGTTTTATCCAATCTTTATGAAAAACAAACATCTATTTGCCTTCATGATGGAAAAAAGAGGTTGTGGGATCAAGCACTATGATGGTGAAAGCGCTGTCTACTGCCAGTTTTGCCTTTTTGTTATTTGATATGTTGTTTGCCATGTACAGTTTTGGACACCTAAGTCACACATAATGTAAGAAACGACCTTTCTGAAATATATTGGTTGTGCTCTGTTTTTTAAAATTGGTTTGTTATTTTGTTATATAGTGCATAAAACCTGTGCATTTTTAAGTGTGGCTTATGTGTCCATATTTGAGACCACTGTCTTTTATTGTTATAAGCTTTTGAGAATTGATCACCAGACAGTTTTGTATCGTTTCTGATTCCTAAACATAAGGCCTCATAATTTGAAATTCAATCAAAATCTCCAATGCATTCTCAACCCACCAAACATATTAGCAGTGGAGGCTTTTTTTTGGTTTGGATCAGTTTTTGGATTGTCTTTAAGGTGTTGATAACAGTGTTGTCACGGGGTGATGAACAATGGTGAAGATATGTATTGCAGCAGTAGCATACGTAGCTCTTGACACATTCATTCTCGTGTACAGTAGGTTCAAGTCCAGCCTGCAACATACAGTCACGGAAAAAAATGTGACCTCTACAAATTTATTATTTATAGTATAGTATAGTAAAGAAATATTTACTATTTATAAGCAAAATTATCATTTTTGCTTCATACTGTGAACTAGTGACAACGTTCCCAAATTCCAAATGAAAATATTGCTTTTTATTTGCATTTATTTTCAGAAAACTGAAATGGGCAAACTGGTCAAAAATAACAAAAAGAGATCAAATGTTTGCATATCTTGAATACTGGTAAGAAAGTTCATAAGAAGTTCAAATTCATGTTTAAACAACACAATGCTAATGTTTTACATGTGTTTTGGCATCAGTTTAAAAATGAAAATATGATGGAATAACTTTTTCATAACTTTCTCTCAGTCTTTCACACTTTGTCATTCCTGAGGTTTGTTTCTGTTGAAATTCAACAGACACTAGACTTGAATAGCCACAATACATGCAGAAATGCATGATTAAAATCTGAATAAGATGGCAGCTTGTTTTTTGTCTCTGTGTGCATTTGAACATGAGGTTAATTGTGCGCACTAGTTCGTTTTATGGTAATTTTAGAGTGCGTTATTTTACACAAATTAATAAGTGAAGTTTTGGAGAAGAAAAGCGATGCATCTGGATTACTCCCGTGAATGTTGCTGTTTGTTACGATGGGTTCGTGCCTTGGCATTGGTATCGGCGGAGTGAAGACGCTGGCCCATTGAGCTTAATAGATTGAGTGCCTACTCTAGCCTACTAAAGGAAAGTGCTTATTTTACAATAAAACGCTGATGGTTATTTGTGACCCTGGACAACAAAACCAGTCTTATGGGTCAATTTTTCGATATTGAGATTTTTACATAATCTGAAAGCTGAATAAATAAACTTTCTATAGATATATGAGTTGTTAGAATAGGACAATATCTGGCTGAGATACAACCGTTTAAAACTCTGGAATCTGAGAGTGCAAAAAAATCAAAATATTGAGAAAATTGCCTTTGAAGTTGTTAATCGGGCACTGTGGCAGACCATCCACTCACAAAAATAAAGTTTTTATATATTTAAGGTAGGAAATTTACAAAATATCATCATGGAACATGATCTTTACTTAATATCCTAATGATTTTTGGCATAAAAGAAAAATCGATAATTTTGACCCACACAATGTATTTTTGTCTTTTACTAAAAATGTTCCCGTGCTACTTAAGACTGATTTTGTGATCCAGGGTCACATTTATCCTCAGCGTAATGTGAAATTGCTTACTGCTTGTTGTTTTCTGCGTTGTTCTCCTCCTGTTGGCCTTCTTCATTCCTTGCAGACGTGTGTGGCCGCGTATTGGTTCCGGACGGCATTTCGTGTGGAGTTGGGTGATTTGGAAGCTTCTGACTGACCTAACCCATTCTTTGCGGCCGTGCATAACTGTGTGCTGGGTTTGGACGGCGTTTGTGTGGAGGTGGCTGATTTGGAAACTTCTGATTGTGGATCAGCGGGTGACTTTCTCATCGCGGCGTGGGACGCAAACGGGTGTTGTAGCGGCTTCTTGCTCGTGTTGAGACGTCGGACGGCTTTTCTTCGGAGGGGTAGGACAATATAAAGCTTTGACTACTGATCAGTGAGCAGGCCAAAGGAAAAGAAGAATGGAACTTATTCTAGTTTTATTATTTTTAGTATTTAACTTGACTTCTCTTGATAGTCGTTGTAAAAGATTAGTCATAGAGTCATATCTGCACATTACTGTAGAACAAACTTTCCAGTGTGCTGGGAGTTCTTCATATGAATTTAATTTTGATTATGATTATGGCTGGAAGAATTGTGTATTGAATTTAGTTTCCTTTCATTTACCAAATGGTTCCAATTATTACGAAATGTATGTATGTCTTAGAGCAAAAATACCTAGACCCAACTCTGTAAAACTAACTAAGCATCATGTTTTTGTTTATTTACTTCTACTGTTATCTGGAAATATCCATCCAAATCCTGGTCCTGGCTATTTGAGTACGCCGGACGATTTTAAATCTAGGTCTGGTATTGGTTTTATACATCTAAAAATTCGTAGCTTGTTACCAAAAATTGATTCTGTTAGAATTTGGGCCCATTCAACTGATGCTGATTTTATTATACTTTCTGAGACGTGGTTAAGTAAATCTGTCTCTGATGATGAAATAAATATAAGTGGGTTTTCTTTGTTTAGATGTGACCGAGTGAAAAAGGGAGGTAATAGGAATAAATTCCCGACTAGAGTGATAGTTGCACTATCGATTATTAAATGTTTTGAATTTTTAGCCTTAAAGATAGACTTTTCCAAGGATGCTTCTTTGACCTTGGTTGGCTGTTATAGACCCCCCTCAGCAAATTCAGATTCCCTTGCTTTATTGGAGCAGCAACTGTCCACTCTTAAATAAAATGAAATCTTATTAGTTGGTGATTTTAATAGGGACTGGTTATCTTCTGCTTCAAGTGATCTTAAATCTCTCTGTGACACTTTTCATTTAACACAATTGATTGATAGTCCTACGCGACCCAATTCTAAATGTTCTGAAAAATCGACCTTATTAGATCTTATCATGACTAATACACCTTGTAAATATACAGATATAGGCGTGTTTGCGAACGATGTTAGTGATCACTGTCATAGCAGCTGTGAGGAATAACAAACGTCCAAAAGTTAGATCTCAAATACTTAGTAGAAGAAACAGAAAACATTTTGTTGAACAAGCATTCCATCATGATCTGTATCTTTTTGATTGGCATCGTATTAACCTAATAAATGGTCTAGAACTAGCATGGAGTTTCTTTTATAGTAGTTTTGTGTATCTGATAAATAAGCATGCCCCGATGAAAAAATATAAGAGTAAGGGTCCAAAATAATCCTTGGTTTACACCAGAGTTAGCAAAGATTCTGCAAGATAGAAATACAGCTTGGGCTAAAGCCAGAAATACAAAGGCTGAAGCAGACTCGCTCACTTTAGGAAACTGTGAAACCTTTGTGTTTCCCAGATAAAAAGGGCCAAATCTGATTTTTATCTAACAGAAACCTCTAAAAACTTAAATAACCCGGCCAAATTTTGGAAAACGATTAAATCATTGTCTCGAGTTGAAAGTTCAGAGTTTACCAGTCTTATTACTAAAAATGGTAATTTGATCTCAGAGAAGTCTGCTATTTTGGACCATAGTATGGTTACTGCTGCTATGAAAGTGTTTGGTGATATCATAAATACCTTAGATTGTAAGAAATTTTGCTCTGCCGGTTTTCTTGACCTTGCAAAAGCGTTTGACACAGTTGATCACAGCATTCTTTTAAAAAGACTTGCAAGTGTAGGTCTTTCAGATAATGCCATAAAATGGTTTGCTAATTATCTCTTAGGGAGAACACAGTGTGTACTTATGAAAGATGTTGCGTCATCATTTTTACCAGTCTCTAAAGGAGTCCCCCAAGGATCTATTCTGGGGCCCATTTTATTTTCTTTGTACATAAATAATTTTTGTGATAATGTCCCAAATGCTAAATACCGTCTTTATGTGGACGACACAATTATATACTGTTGCGCAGCATCAGCCTTACAAGCTCTCCAAAATTTACAGTCAGCATTTGATATTGTAAAGCTGCGTCTGTGTGGACTAAAGCTGGGGTTAAATATTGATTAAACTAAATTAATGATTTTTTCAAACTCTAAAGCCGTGCCAAGGAATCTCCCGGAAATTATGACGTTTCAAGGAACCAAAGTGGAATGTGTCGAGAGTTACAAATATTTGGGCATTTTATTTGACAATAAATTAAATTTTAAGTTACATATTGACAAATTACTTTCGAAGCTTAGGCTTAAACTTGATTTTTATTACAGAAATAGGTCTTTATTTTCTTTAAATGCAAGGAAATATTTGGTATCTGCTACGTTTTTATCAATGTTGGATTATGGAGATTTGATATATATGAATGCTCCTGCTTAAAAAACTTGACACTGTATTTCATAGTGCTTTACGTTTTATTACTGGTTGTAGTACTAAAACACATCGCTGTTTGTTATATGATAAGGCAGGTTTAACATCTTTGTATATTCGTAGTTTTCATTGGTATTGTTTTATTTTTAAATCAATCTGCGGCTTAACACCATCTTACTTATTTCTTAGTCTTTCAGATAAAAATTCAAGCTACAGTTTACGTTCACACGATTTTTTACATCTCACTTTACCTCGGGTTCGAACTGAGTTAGGAAAGAAAGGATTTATTTATAGTGCCTCTTTTGCTTGGAATAATTTACAAAACATTTTAAAGCTGACTGTAATTCCGTCCTTAAATGAGTTCAAGACACTTTTAACAAATTATGTGTTTCGTTCTTTGAAAGCTTGTTGTTGTGAATTATGATTGTTGTTAAGTGCTTTGCTGTAAATTTCTATATTTATTAGAAGTAGCTGCTGTCTTGGCCCAGGTCCCTCTTGTAAAAGAGATTTTAATCTCAATGAGTTTTTACCTTTCTCTTTCTATAGTTAGTGTACAAGTCAATTGCAGTTTACACTACAATTGTTTTTCTTTGTCACCATGACGAAAAGTCCCAATCTACTATTACTTCCATTGCGAGTATTAATAATAAGCGAAATCTGTGAATAGATTTTCTCTACAGCTGTTTGATGGGGACTATTCCTGCTCTTCAGAAACACTTATAGCAAGCTTGCTGATTGTCCTCTTCAGGCCTCCGTACTGAGAGCTCATTCAGTGTAGTACGTAAACAAATCAATCAGAAGATACTCTCTGTGTGTGTGCTGTGCCTAAATTATTTTGCATATGTTCACACAATTCAAAGCAACTTAATATACACATGCATTTAAAAAATGTATACACTGCATGCATTTATTGCATGCGGTATGCACTGCACACTTTACTCCACACTAAATCCCCCAACAAATTTCACAATATATACATGTCTGCTATAAATATTAAGCATCCGTGAATTCCAAGACACAACAAGATATTGAACTTTGAAAACAAGCTAAGTTTTGACCTCTCCTGGAATGTGCGACAAACAGGATGGATTTAGGTTCTCATGAAAGGTTACGAATTGCATAAGAAATAGGGGTTACTGTGAGACTTTCTTCACAGATCGGCTCGCAGACCCAGTTCGACTCTTTGTTTTGCCGTTTATTTTGAAGTTTGACAGGATTTTGGTACTGTTGTGAAGCTAAGGTGGGTTTCCTGTGTGAGGACTGAGTTTAGACAAACAGCCTGTTTCCCATCCGGTTCAACACAAGCCTAACACAGTCAGAGACATCCCAATGCCTCTGTGACCTCTTTTTCTGCATAGCTGCATCTATACACCATGGGTGACTGGTCCTGCAGACTTATATTACTTACTAATAGTGTTTAACAGTGTCTATACTTGCATTACAGAAGAATGATTACATTTCTTCTGAAACAAATGTCATTGCACCACATCTCAAATGATAACATTTTATGAGTTGATAACTTTCTACACTCTAAAAAATTTTGTGTAGGCTCAACAAAAAATTTTTACGCAACAATTAATTAAGTTCATCCAACAAACTACATTGGGTCAGACAGATTACTTTTTTCTCTTAGATGAAATGTATTTTTAAGTAACACCAACTTAAGAATTGTTGCTCATTATTGAAATTATTAAGTTGTTCCAACTTTTTTTTAATACTGATTTAATCAAAGACACTGGTTGCAAATACACTTTTTTATTTTATATCTCAATTTACAAAATTCTCAATAACAATTAAAAGCAAGAGCTGATTGTGCCTATAGCATCTCCAATGAGATGCCTTTTGAGTAAAACAACATTTGTGGTAATTTTCTTCTGAGCCTAACCATATCCTAAGCAAATGCTCTATCCTTCAGGACAATGGTGACCTCTTAAAACATAACCAAAACCCTTTTAAATGCCAAGAGAACAAAATATTAAACATTATTAAGTCTCATGCTGTTCTCATCTTGATAAAAATCCATAAAATAACTACATTTACTCTCATTGTCCAGTACCATGCAAAGCATGATGGGAAATGGAGATCCTCAGCAATGCTATACTTTGATACAACAAGCATCAGTCATGTACCCTCAACTGTAATAGATTGTTAAATGATTGAACATGAACAAATTTATTTTACGCTTTTCAAACACTTGACGCATAGAGTTTGAACTTGTTACATGGTTTGGGAGTAGTCTTGAAATCTGGAACTCAATTGGTGTTGAAAAATTAAGTTATCTAGCCAATTACAGTTACTGCAACTTAAATATTGTCGTAAACACATAAACACAGATTTTTAGGTTAAAATTACACACAATATGAAGCTTAAGCAATTATCAACATTATTAAGTCAGCACAACTCATCAAAATAGAGTTTCACACTTAAAAGTTTTAATTATACCAAAAATTTCGATTTTTGACTTGCACCAATTCATTACATTAAGTTGTGCCAACAGATGCCATGAATTATTTTTTAGAGTGATAGTGAAAATGAAAAATTGTTGTTGTAAATAAGGCCACACCCGAGGGACAGCCGGATTTTGAGTAAATACTAAATAGTATTTTCACACAATGTTTTATGATTTATTTAATCTTTATTTAGATTGTCACAGTTTTAAGATTTTTATGTTAAAACTTTGGCCAGTTAAAAATTATAAATTTAATTTAATAATTAAAAGTAAAAAATATTATAAATACATGATGTTTAAAAGTTTGATCGTCACCTTTACAAGGAAAAAAGCTGAATTTCGTCTGTGGTTAACCTAAGCCGTAGTTAAAGAAACATTTTTTACTAAAGAATTTCCATTCTATAAAGTTTCCCAGATTAAGGATGGTTTTTAATCATTTTTTCCCTCCTCAAATGTTTCTACTTCCATTATTCTAATACTGTCACAAATGCCATTAAGTTTTAAAAGTCTGTTGCTGATTCAAGTTCTCATTATACAGATATGTTAATATATATCTTCCACAAAACTGACCAAGTGTCTGTTTCTTCATATAAAATTGTTCATGCAGTTCCTTTAGTTAACTGTAGGTGGCAGCAGCTGCAACATTTTAATCAAATGAAGAAAGGACCCCAAAATTCATCAGCCTGAGAAAACAGTGTGGGGCCCTTCTCTTGCTTCAGTTTGTCTTTCTTTTTGTGCATTTTTGAGAGACATGATGTCAGAACAGTTAATAGAACCTCTCAGACCAGGGTGAACTTATTTTTTGTATTCGGAGTGATGGTGTTCTTTATATGAATGAACATTTTTCCTGGAAACCTGCTTAATCGTGCTTTATTTTACAGTTGCCTAATTATTTAGCCAACCCTAAAATTGACTATTTTTGCTGTTCGTAGTCAGGCTGAGGATTGTTGGGTTTTTGAAGTGAAGCATTGAGATTTTTCATATCAAATGGAGGAGAAAAGAGGCAGAAATGGAGTGATTGAAGTGAATGGATTACATTAGTCCATTCCAACTAGAATTAACTGGACCGAATGATACGCAAGTGGGCCTGTTAACATTACAATCATCAGCTGCCTTTCTGCATACGTGTTGAGTTTATTTTGTGTGTGCGTGTGTGTGCGTGTGTGCGCGTGTGTGCGCGTGTGTGCGCGTGTGTGCGTGTGTGTGTGTGTGTGTGTGTGCTTGCTTATGTTTGTTTGTGTGTGTATGTCCGTACAGCCTTAAATAGAGCACTTTGACTCATAACAGCCGTTAAGATTCCATTTAGGAATAAACCCTGTTGCCTCTTTCTCTTACACGCACATCACCCTCCTGCTGCTATGTTGTTTTTTCTCCCCTTGTAAATTTCGTGGCAATGTGAGTAAATTATTTTAATTGGAAGTCTGAGTAAGTATTAATCTGGGTAATGAATGGTGGTATTTATTTAGCCCAAACTACCCAGAGCTTTTCTGTCTTGTTGCTCTCTGTTCCTTTTATAATGCAAGTTTTTAATAGGAAATGTATTAATAAGTGTGGGGACAATTTTAGTTAGGAGATTACATTTAGGTAATGTGAGGTGTTTATGTGGAGAGAGTGTTTTTGAATGCTCTTTGGAGAGTGTATAATTAGGTTTAATAATTGAAATGCCAATTTCATTTATCCATCAAATGAATTACTTTTTGGCGACCAATGACCAAATGAGGAGAATCAAAAGAAAGGGCAGAAAATATTAAAGGGACAGTTCACCCAAAAATGACCCCCTCAGATTGTTTCAACCATGTGTAAATTTCTTTGCTCTGTTGAACACAAAGGAAGATATTTGGAAGAATGTCAGTAACCAAAAAGATCTCGTCCCCCATTTATTGCAATAGCAGGGAAAAGAAATACTATGGGAGTCAAAGCTTCCTGTCGAGCTTTAAATACCTCAGGCCAAACAAAAGCTTTTGCCAAATCCTATAAAGCGGGGGTGCTTTATATTATTTAAATTTATATAACATGTGTAATATTTACCACACATGCCGTTATCTGAAAATAGATTTTGTAAATTATATATTTTTTACATGTGTATATATAGATATTTATGTTTTTATTATTTTGTACACTGAAACAGGAATCGAACTGCACATAATACCACACGTTTATGCAAATGCATTACGTCATCACTGTTGCGAATACGCACATGCACGTTTCTGGAGTTACCCTCGGGATAGATGGATAAAAGTAGTGTTATTGTAATTCGATAGATGGCTTGAGCCAAGATAATCCCAAACAGATGATCATTTTGCTGGCAAATTTTATTGATAGAGGCAAAGAGGGAGAAAGGTGGCCTGGGATTTTCAGAAAGATTTAAAAGCCACATCTGTAGCCGGGAGACAACACACACATCCCCACATCATGTCATCTCTCCGTGGGTTCACTCTCATCATCTCCACACCTCTTTCTTCTTACCTTTGGTACCCCACTTCCTCTCTCTCCATCTCCCACTCGGCCCTGGTGCCCTTTTAGTTGTTTCATACTCTTGGGTTTTCTCTCTCTCTCTGTCTCTCTCAAGAGTGTTGGCAGTATAATCCTCGGCCTCAACCCGTGTTGCCACAGAAACATCAATAATATTCCTGCTCAACAACATCTTAGTGCATTAAAGTGGTCATATGGAGTACACTTCTTCCCTCTCCCTCTCTTGCCCACCGGCATTCTCGTTTTGGTCTCCCTGTAATGCATTTCCTGTCATTTCTAGAGAACAAAATAGCATGGTGTACTTGGAAATGAAGGATTGTTTTATCGTTATGTGGAATATCCTCAGATCCACTGTCCTGTTCACACATGGCTCTGTCTCTGTGTGGGGTTAAGTGTGCGTGTTTTCACACACACCCAATTGCACTATTTGCACTCTGGAATATATTTGCGGGTCATGCACATTTGTTGCCCTCAACTGCTCGGATGCCAAATCACCGTTCGCACAAACACACCCCCACCTCCTGATCATTCAGTGCTCAGAGAGTGAGTGTGTTTGCATACCACTTTTTCTGGAATGCATTCTCACTGCTCCATTCACTGATGATCACACACACGCACACACACGCACAGCGCACGCACACACACACACACACACACACACACACACACACACACTGTTGGGGGTCTGTTCAGGCTGAGGATGTCATCATCACAGCAGACAAATTATTCTGATTGACCGTCTGATTTCCTGATAGAAGCGCTTCAGTCGTTAACGGAGGCAGGGGTCCCGCACTCCTAGTTCAACTTTAATCAAATGATTTGATTTTGCCTTTTATTATCTCTACCGAGTGCAAAAATATCACCGGTGGTGGGCTTTTCAGCCGCTGATGAGACCAGACTCTGGGTTAGACAGAGGGAAGTACAGACGAGGGGATGAGAGCTCACTTCCTGTGGCTGCGGCAAGAACTGTACAGAGTCTGAGAACCGTCTTAACCAAGCATGACATCATATAGCAATGAACAACCTTTTTTCTGTGTTCATCTGAGTTTTTGTCTTAACCGGTGTGCGACTGCGACAACACTTTTGTCACTTTCAATTTTTGTCACACTGCGCTGGCTGGCTTCGCCGATAGAGGACTTCAAATACCTGTATATGTTAAGCATGTAATATGTTTTGAATGGCTCTGATTTTGTCCCATTGCACATAACTTTCACTTACAGTGTGGACTGAAGAAAATACTTGTCTCTGGAAGCAATGTTGTCATAATTTACTTCTTATGTCATTTTAATATTGTATTGTGCACAAAAGAATAATAATTACAGTGAAACGCACACAAACAATTTATGTGAATATTTGATAAGAGGGAGGAAGAAAATTGCTTTATTAGTGCCAGTTTCATTTGAGAGTTTTGTAATAATCAAAAATGAAGAGTCAAAAATTGAATATGTATGACTTTTCATTTAATATGTTGTGTTTGTATCTTAAAAATATTCGGAAGAATGCTTGTAACCAAACAGTTCTTGGACCCCATTGACTACCATAGTAGGTAAAATGACAATGGTAGTCAAAGTGCCCCAGAATTGTTTGCTTTCCTACATTCTTCAAAATAGATTCTTTTGTGTTCCTCAGAACAAAGTAATTTATACAGCTTTGGAACAACTTGAGGTTGAGTAAATGAAGACACAATTTTCATTTTTGGGTGAACTGTTCCTGTAAATACATAACGTAACACACTCATCACATAAGACAGCTTTCATGTCTTGCTTGCCAAAACTTGAATTGTTTCATTGGCCACATCACTGAGATTTGATTCACAAAATTCAATGATGATCTGAGATTCACAAGGTTATCCAGTGTCTCTCCTACTAGCCATTCCTCCTGACATTTCTTTGGTTAAGCACAGAACCAGCTCAGCTTGTAAGAGCTGCCTGCATAACGTAACAAAACATGCAGCAAGGAAAGGTTCAATGGACACTCCCACGCTTGCAACAACACACTCGGTCATCATCTTGCTTTTGTTTTTTTTAGTGTTGCTGTGTAAAGCAGAGTTCTGCAGCGAGCGTCTTCAAATGCCAAATGCCTTTCCTGCATTCCAATCTTATCCAGTCCTCTCCAAGCAATTTTCAGTTATTTTCTTGTCTGAGTGCAGCTTTGCGTGAGGGTTGTGTTTGGGACACACACACACAGATACACAAAAACCTTGCCTTGAAGCTCTACCGGCTGCCCCGTGTTTGACTGCCCGGATAGGAAGAACTGCAATGAACTAAACATGCTATGGGTAGTGCAGATGTCACTTCCACAAGTTCAGATTGCTACCCGTGTCACGCTGGGCGTCCATGCTCTTGTGTCTGTGCACATGTGTGAAGCTTCTCTTGCTTCTTGTCTAAAGTAAAATTATGTTTATTGTGGGTTAAAGGGATACTTTACCCAAAAATAAAAATTCTGTCATCATTTATTCACCCTTGTGTCATCCAAAACATGTGTAACACAAAAGAAGATATTTTGAGAAATGTGTCTGTGGTTTTGTGTTTGTCAATGGGGACAATGTTGTTTGGTTACCAACATTCTTCAAAATATCTTCTTATGTGTTCTGCAGAAGAAGGAAAGTCGTAAGGTTTGGAATTACATGAAGGTGAATCAATTTTCATTTTTGGGTGAACTGTCCCTTTAATTGTCACACATGCGCCTCTGATGGGGTTTGGTCTACTGAATATGTGGTCATATTGTTGTGAAAGCGATTATGTGTGTAGAAACACTACAAAAACTTTGATTAGAGGCAACAAAGCTTGGCACCCACACCAGCACACCCACACACATTTAAATGTGGAAATACTTTTCTCTCTTTGTGGGCCCACTGTGGAATCGGCACCAATGTGGGCAAAGAGATTCATAGATGACCACGCAGGGTCTGAGCACTCTTCTGAATCATAGAAAGACAAATGAAATACGCTATGGTCTTGCACTATAGCCTAAAACAAAGGTCCACAGGAAGTGCGTCATTTGAAGCATTTCAATTCAGTTGCTTCGAAGGTTCAATTTTTGGTTAGGAAGCTCCCTTAGGTCCCATCGACTGCTGTCTCTGTAGGCAATAGACAGCAGGGCAGCCCGCTAGGTTTCAGAACAGAGCTGTAGTGTGTGTGCCAGTCTGTTTCCCCCCTCACCAGCTCTGTGTTTAAAAAACAGATCTCGGATAGCAATAGCAGGGGAGAGCTTTGAATTAGTCATGACTGTGGACTTTTAGAGTGCTACCCATTTTGGTAATCTGTGTGTGTGGCCTTCACGATAATCCTTTCCTCTCTGCTCCCTCTCTCTTTCTCTCCTCCTTGTGTATCATTGTAGCTTGCTCGCTGAACAATTGCAGTGAGGGGACTTTTCAATGCATTCGTGATTGGCTCTCTGGGCGATGTGCGCTTGCACACAGTAGGTTGGTGTAAAAGCATGTTCTCAGCTCGCTGTCCCCAAAGCCAGACTCCTGCAGACATCAACACATGAATGTGGACAGAGCTGCTCGGCTACTCCATGAGCATCTTATACCAGACTGAAATTCATCTATTCTTGATATTTGATGTTCTTGCACCAATGTGAGAATGTAAAGAGAGCCATTAGATGATGTAGCTGGGGGGGTGGCTTAGGGGTGGAAGGTCTAGGATGGTGACCGAGAATTTGTAAGTCAGAACTGCAGAAGGGGTTGACTCTATTTTTTGTTTAGTAAAGGTTTTGTGACTGTTTTGTTGATGCTGTACCTTCTATACTGTACTTTTATGTAAACATCTTCTTCACGTGTTCATTGAGTAGCTTAATTTAAAGTGGCCTAATGTTATGATGTTTACTTAATAGGATAGTTCACCAAAAAAATAAAAAATTCTTTCATCATTTACTCACCCTCAGGTTATTCTAAACTTGTTTGACTTTCTATCTTCTTCAGAACACAAAAGAAGATATTTTGAAGAATGTTGGTAACCAAACAGTATTGGGCACCATTGACTTCCATTGTATGGACACAAAACCATTTCTCAAAATATCTTCTTTTGCGTTACATGAAAGAAAGAGTCATATACAGGTTTGTTTTGAAAAAACAATGTGGATCAGTTTAGAGACCCACCTGGCTCCAGGGAATTGTTTCTGAATGGTATTGACGTCTGCCACAGTTGGTAACATTTCCTACTCTTTTTCACTGGCTTTGACCCTGAATGAGTCTAAATGAGGTCTTTGACCAGAGATGACATAAAGTAAGCTACTTTCCCATGTTTAACTGATCTGTGTACAAGCCCTCTCTCTCCAGCAGCGCATTATGCAGAGTGTTGTGACATAAACACCGATGGGCCTACTTTTAATCAAGTGGGAGGAATCAGTAACATTTTTAAATTGTACCAGATCCTACACATCATTAAAAACACACACTTACATCCATCCACTCACCAGCAACTCACACACTTCAGCCTCCCACAGGGCCACTGTGCAAATGTGACCTCATGCAACAAACATTGTTATATTCATATAGTTGCTATATTCATAAGTCGACAGCCCCATCTTAGTACACGACGATCAATATGCTATACAAACATCAGATTCACCTTGTTTGAGTTGTGGTTTGTGATAGCTGTTGAGTTTAGTTTTTAAAACAGAAATTGTAGGTTTGTCAAACTGCCAGATTTAGTGACCGTCCCAAAGGTATGTCATTAATCCAACGCCCCACCTTGCCCGGCGTCCCGCTAATGTGTGTGAGTGAACCTGAGGGTGTTAGACACCTGCCCAGTGCACCAGCCCACACCAGCTGGTGTCTTTGTTAGTAGTAAGTACAGTCAATTAGATAACAACTGAATGAACACAAATGTGTTTGTGTGTGTTAATAAAGTGAAAGGACTGCGTGTTCAATAGAAATCAGCGAAACCTGAATGTCTTTTACAAGCTGCTGTGTTTGAAAAATATGCATTTAAAACATAGTGCTTGTGCCTTTCATAAACCATATTTATGCTGGAGTTGAAAAACTACTCTGTTTTTAATGAAGAAATGTTAAAAGAGATCCAAAAATGAAAATTCTGTCATCATTTACTCAGCCTCATGTCATTCCATACCTGTATAAATTACTTTGTTCTGATGAACACAGACAAAGATATTTGGAAGAAATGTTAGCAATTTTAAATTCTGTGACATCATTGACTGCCATAGTAGGAACTCCATATAAGAGGTAAAAAAATACAAAGCTTTTTATTGTAATTTTTATTGTAATTTTTTATTACAAAGCTATTTGTGCAGATAAGATACAGTAAATATTGAATTATTTACAATAAGTCTATTACATCTTTTATGGGTGACTTTCATGTCTCTTTAAAAATGTTTAAAGATAAATACATTTGTTTATTTATATTGATATTGTTTACTACTCGTTTATTGCCTCCCTAAAGGTAGCAAAAAATGAATGCCTAGAAATCCCCATTTGAACTCAGAAATATAAACTTTTAACAAACATTTTTGATGATATTTAAATGATTAAAAAATGTGACATCAAAGGATTTTCTATTAAAAACTATATATATATATATCTTAAAAAAACATATCATAGGGACCCCATAAGACATGATTCAGTTCGAGCACTGGTTATAGTTTGCTATCCTTTTTCATGTAAAACTGCTACTTTGTCTTTATAGTTATTATTGTTGTGAACACGCCTTTAGACATATTCCAAGTTTCCTTAGTCATACTTTTGCTTTTTGTGACCGGAACAAATATAAATCAGACAGGTATACAGACCAAATGTTAAGTTACAGTATTCACACATGATCTTCCACTGCCATGAGCTGTTAACTGATTTGACCCAGGACAACCAGAATAGATTGATCTGGTTTGAATCATTTATGATTTGAGACATGAGAGTACATTAACAGAATTTTAGTAAAACGATAAGAAAGTACCCCAGATTAGCCCCCCCCTCACTCACAGAAACCTCATACTCTTCTTCTGGATTAAGGTTTGTCTGTAGCTGGCTGGTGTTAGGTGTGTCCAGACAGACTTTCCTCAGTAGGGGGTTAATATTTGACCAGACGCTGCCTCTCTTGGTAGCCCCATTATCTGGGTTACCCAGCATTCAGAAGACAGGTGCTTCCCCTCCCTGTATGCTGTGAGCCGGGAGGACCGACTTCTGTGGAGTAGCACTTCAATAGGTGGGATGCTGGGACAGCAGCAGGCTAAGGAAATCAGGAGGTCCACTAATAACAGGGATGTGTGTTTGTGTGCTTGAGTTTGTGTGTCTAGCACTGACCAGTGCGCCAGTGCTATATTGCAGTGTACAAACACAATGAATTATGAGAAATGTTTATATTTCTCAATCATGCAGGGTTTAGTTCTTTTTGAACAAACAGCCCCATTGACCTTTCAAACCAACATTAAATTAAAGGAGTAGAATGCAGTATGTACCTTTTCAGGGCCATTATTTTAGCAATTAAAGCTATCAGTTGAGTACTGTGTATGTGGTCATGCTTCTCGCTTGTGTTTTTCCATTTTCCCTTCAAAGTCATGTCTTTGTTTCTGCTTTTCATTTTTTTGTCTCACATCAGGAGATGCTAGCATATAGCTGCAGAAAAATTTAAGAGAACATTTCACAATTATTTTCAGTTTTTCTGAATTTACTATTTATAGGTCTGTGTTTAGGTAAAGCAAACATTTTTATTTCATTCTGTGAACTACAAACAATATTTCTCATATAGTTTCTATATGCATTTATTTGCAGAAAATGAAAACTGGAGAAACAGGTCAAAATAACAGAAAATATGCTGTGTATTTTTCCAGACCTCAAATACTGCAAAGAAAACAAGTTCATATTCACTTTTAAGCAATGCAACAGTAATGTTTGTACATGGATTTAGGAAACATTCAATAATTTTTTTCAATGTGATAACCTGGATTTTTATCACAGTTTTCATGTGTCTTTTCATGCTGTCAGTCTGTCACTTTACTGTTGGATGACTTGTTGAAATTCAACAGACACTGCACTGGAATGGCCACAGTACATTCTAGAACTACTGATTTAATGAACATTTGGAATGGTCTCTTAAAGTTTTCCGCGGATTCGTGCAGTGCATCATGAATTCAGTTGGTTTTTATTCATTCAGGAAGGACAGATAAGTATTTTTTATTCACACTGTATTGGATTATTGACAAAAACAATCCACATGTTTAGGCTCAAGTATTGCAGTTGTGTGGATTTGAACATACAATACATTGTACTGTATATTACTAAAATAATGACGATTGATTAATGAATTCTGAACATATAATGCATAGAATTTTCATTGTCAGAAAATTTCATACTGATAGAAATGTTTCACAGTATAGACTTTTAATCGTCACTTAATGCTTTGAACGTTTTTGTAAAGAACTACAATAAATTCTCCCCTTCCTATCAACTGATTGGATAATTCAGTTGTTTCATTGGAGTGGTGGTGGTGATGGGGGTGTACAGTAGATCCCTGTGCATTATGAAATAATGTAAATATGCTTCGCTAATTCAAAAGCCTCCGCTGGTAACTTCTCCCTAAACGTCCCTGACAGAGGTGTAGCAATAGCTGGCAGTCACTGGAGACAAAGCATTTCATCAGTGGGTTACATCAGACAAAGTCCATGGGTAAAACCACAATAAACAGATAATCTCCTAATCCATCCAAATTACGTCCAACACCTTTCAATGATGATTGCACGGGGGGTGGGGGGGTTTACGCTGTATACAAACAGTTAATACTACAATACGTAAAGCACTGTAGCTCCAATATAGAGGTGAAAAATGTATTTTGTACATGTGTTCAATGTACTTATAAACCCTGCAAAATAGGCTAAATAAAAAATAACATTTGTTAAAGTCAGTTTTGTTAAAAAAGCTAAATGTGCTTTTAAGAGATATGCTCACATTCATCTTTTAAAGCACAAAGTGTAAAGTACACAGTGTCAAAAATGACCCTTGTAAATTTGTCTGGTACTCTATCTTTCAGGCAGAATGTGTATTTTACAGTTTTCTCTCAGCATTGAATACAATTGTCGAGGACACTTCCTGCCTGTCCACTGAGAACATCCTGTGTCACACACCCTTATTGTTACGCAGACATGTTGACAAGGCTCTTCACATGACCTTCCACTGTCTGGATGTTTGCTAGCTCAAAGAAGCGCGTTGTCTCCTCTTCCAATGCCAGACAATAGATACCGTAGTACAAAAGCCCCCTGAAAGACTGATCTGAGCATCCTAACACGAATAAGTGACACAAGCCTGAGTGTCATGGTACAGCTGTGTTTCTGCCATTGTACTTTCCCTGTTCATTTGAAACATTAATAAATAATGTATAGCAATCTGTTCACAAATAGATCTCAAGTATTTGCACAGTTTTCAGGGCGCGGATTCTATTTTATTAACCAGATGATTTTTATTGTTGAAAATCTCTATCATGAGATCTCGTGCTTTTTTAGTATAGCATATATAAAACACGGCCCATACTGGCCCCTGATAGCAAACATACATCTGGGGGACGTCTGTTTGATGTCTGCATTTATGTTTTTTATTTTTATTGTTCACTCATCTCCAATACGTCTCTGCGACCTCCTTTCAGATGTCAAATAGAACACCTGTAAGATGCTTTTCTAAGACGTCAGATGTTTATACACAGTAGATGTTTTCTAGATCTTTAGCAGACATCTTACAGATATACCTGTGTTTTCTAGTTAGTTTTTATTTAGTCAGTGACTTTGTAAGGATGGAAAAAGATAATTTGGTGATTTCGGAAGAGATGTTAGACTGGCAAATGTAGTTTCACAAGATCTTGTGGCTCATGTTTGGGACTGCATCTCTTGGAGGATGAACCATTAATGTGTGATTGAACTTCATGCTACATTGATCTAAGAATCGGGGTTGAAGTGTGGCTAACTGGGCTCTGTCAAAAGTAAATGCTTGAGTTGAAAGAAGGTTGAAAATGGTGCAATTCAGGAGCACCATTCAGCATCAAACTCAGCAAATTTCTTGAGAGAGTTCACAGTGATGTTAATTTGTGGTGTTTGTGTGTGTGTCCATAGGAGAAATATGCGTGTCCAGTGCTATTGCTGCCTGCTTTTCAGCGCATACAATAGAGGTCTGAAATGTTTTCAGCGTGTTCTATGTGTGAGCATGACCCAGACCATCCTCGCATCTCAACCTCCATCTCCACCTCTGATTGGACTGCTTTGACAGCCGAAAGCTCCTGCATTTGTATGGACTTCTCTCTTTTTGGAGCCTCCAAATGGTGCTTTCTCTGTGCAAAATGAGCAGGGGCAAAGCGAGGGACCCCATCCATTCTGCTGATGCCCTCTGACAGAGCCTGACTTGCCCCCTTGGACCTGCACCAATTTGAAACTACTATGCTTCTATTCATTTGGCCATAATTGACCGGTGCTGGTTAGTCTTCATGTGGCATGAGAACAAAAAGGGTTACAAAGGAGTCCAAGGGCCAAATATATTTTTGCTCCACTTCGGTCGGTCTTTTTGTCTGACCATGCACACGCATACACATGCTAAATGGAACTTTTTAACGGTCTCTCTGTGCCACAAAAACCCAGAATCTGATCACACTTTGGTATTTTGAAGTCGGGTGGTGTTATGAATTTCTGCGCCCACTAGGGGCATTGAATGATAATATAGTACCGAGGAGGACAGCATCTGTTTGTGTGTGCGAAGTTACTCCCACTTTCTGTAGGGTGCCGCACGCTTTGCCAGACTCTCTGGGGTCGCACGCCACACTCCGTCTCTGTGGTTCTAATGACTCTGTAACTGCGGTAAAAGGTGAGGTGCAAAACCCCAAACTATCTCTTTACCCTCCAGTGGCCCCTTGCCCTCCTGCCCATCTACTCCGATTCTCGGCCTCCCTCCCCCCGTACTTCCACTGAAACGCACTCCTCTCATTATTGTGTTAATGATGTGTTTACATCCCTGTGTGTTATTAAAGGCTAACCTCAGAGCACTAATAATTGGGCCTCCCCTTCACACATACTCATCAGGACTTCTGTTTTATGCACACACACACAAATAAATATACCCCTGGTGCTCCCATGGGAGGATGTATTGGTTGAAAATTGAGTTCCCCATTCTGTCGGTCTCTCGACGTTGTGTCGAACCGACAGAATGGGGTTTGATCTTGAGAACCTCTACAATCATCTCTGATTGTACTTTTTAAAAGGCCAATAAAGTTGGCGAATGGCATGGCATGCCAGTCTCCGTCCCATACATACGGGTATAAAAAGGAAGTTGGCGTGCCCATTCATTCACCTTTTATTCTTCGGAACCTGCTGAGCTACCTGCTGAGCGCATCTTCTTTGATTGAAAAACTACTGGATTCTACGACGCAGAGCAGCGGATTCGTCCTGGTGTGTGCGATTTCCCCTGGCCGTGTCGGTAGAGAGCCGAGGGTGTCTACTAGAGAAAATGTTCCTAAAAGAGCAAATTTCTCACAGCGTGCACTTGCCGCCAGGCATGTCTCGCCGCTGTAATCTTGGATGTGGCCGGCTCGTCCTCGAGCCTGACAGGTACGATAGGTGCATCACATGTCTGGGTCTCCCAACATGCTGAGCTAGCGTTCGTGGATACAGCATGCCCGCACTGCGAGCATATGCCGATCAAGGCATTGCGGTCACGGTTGGCTGTGTTCTTTTAGACCCAGCCACAACATCATCTGCTTCCTGTTCCTCGGTGACTGCCAAGCCATCCGCAGCGGCGAGCGGCAATGGTGATATGGGGACTCCCTTGGACGTTAATCCACCGCAGAAAGTGCTGCAGGACCGTCCATGCCCCGTCACGGTCGCCTACCCTGTCTCCGATGGGCGGCAGTAGACCGTCCCATACCGGATCTACGCAACAGCGTACAGAGGACGAGGTGTCAGTCACAGCATCGGATGGTGACTTCCTGGCATCAGGCGCTGAGGATTCGCTGGACCTCCCGGCTACGGCCGGTCGAGCCCAGGACAAGTCGGGACAGGCATGTTTTCCCGAGCCGCCGTGAGCCTCGGGTTGCAGTGCACCGCACTGCCTTCCCCGCAGTGCACACGGCTGGATTCTTGGTACCCGGTACCTTTTTTCCCCGAGGTGCATGAAGAGCTAACAAAGACCTGGCATGCCCCCTTTTCAGCGCATACACGTCAGATGAGCTCGGTCGCCCTGAATTCCCTCGACGACGGGGCAGCTTAGGGCTATGTCGATGTACCCCAGGTTGAGAGTGCCATCGCAGTGCACTTGTGCCTGCAGATGGCAGCCACCTGGAGGGACCGACCAAGGCTCCCTTCCAAAGCATGTAAGTTTTCGTCATCACTGGTGTTGAAAACTTACACTGCTGTGGGTCAAGCTGCCTCCGTGCTTAAGTGAAGTATGCCTTCAAGCGGAAGCGGAAGTATGCCTTTCCCCCAGTGAGCACAGGTACTGTGCAAGGTCAGGGAAGAGGAGCATCAAGTTCTGTTGGTTGTTCCCCACTGGCCCAACCAGACTTGGTTCTCAGAGCTGACGTTTCTGATGACAACTCCCCCCTGGCCGATTCCCCTGATGAAGGACCTTCTTTCTCAGGGGAAGGGCACGATCTGGCACCCGAGACCAGACCTCTGGAACCTCCCCGTCTGGCTTCTGGACGGGACGAGGAGATCCTGAGTGAGCTGCCTCCCGCAGTACGATCACTCAGGCAAGAGCCCCAACCACTAGGCGACTGTACGCCTACAAGTGGCGTCTCTTCTCGTCTTGGTGTTCTTCCCACAGGGAAGACCCACAGAGCTGTGCGATCAGTGTCATGCTGTCCTTTCTTCAAGAAAGGTTATAGAGCAACCTTTCTCCCTCCACTCTCAAGGTCTATGTCGCGGCCTTTGCTGCACATCATGATCTTGTTGCAGGTAAGTCTCTCGGTCAGCATGACCTGGATGAATACTCCCCGACCGCGCTCCGTACCTTGATGTGGTCCTTGTGGGCCTAGGAATGGCCCCGTTTGAGCCCCTAGGAGAAGCCGCTCTACCTCATCTCACGATGAAGACTGTTCTCCTAGTGGCGCTCGCTTCCATCAAGAGGGTAGGGGATCTACGAGTGCCTTGAGTTCGGGCCGGGCAACTCTCACGCGCTGCTGTGACCCCGGCCTGGCTACGTGCCCAAAGTTCCCACCACTCCCTTCAGGGACCAGGTGGTGAATTTGCAGGTGCTCCCCTGCTTTGATTGTCAATGGTGGCCAAGAACTGTTTGATTATAAGCATTATTCACATTTATATAAGCGTGAGTAAGTGATCACAGAATTTTTAGTTTTGATGAACTGTCCCTTTAATTCCGTTATTCCATTATCTTTTACCATTATAAATCATATTATCAACAAAAAAGGTTATATTTGTCTGTGAATGGAAAAATAAAATCTTTGATATGAAATCAACAATGTCTACAGTAAATGGGTTGTGATGGATCAGGCAGTGTTGTAGTACAGCATCAAGGATATATTTTTTATTACTTTAGGTTGATATTAAACAACTGAGTGAACTTACTGCAGTCAATTTCTATTCATAATCAATGTTCATGTTCCATCAGCATATGTTAGCGCTTCATAATGAATCATAAATGGACCACGTTGCTTATGAATTACATTTAAAATACAACATTGATCCGTCTATTCATAGTCAGTAAGTGGGTCTTATGAGACAAACACTGAGACCAGTATGACCTAAGCAAATGGACTCTTTTCACACACATCCACATAGAGTGTTTGAGCTAAGATGCTTTATTTGTCTTCAATCCTCGAGACACTGAGAGCTCTGCTTTGTTTACAGTGAGCCTTCGAAAGGTTTTTGCAAGCATATTTTTGGATACTCTCATGGTTTGTATGGAAAGGGACCAAATGTGTGCGTGTGTGTGCGTGTGTGTGTGCGTGTGTGTGTGTGCGTGCGTGTGCGTGCGTGCGTGTGTGTGTGTGTGTGTGTATGTGTATGTTTGATTTGTTTCTTGATGGACGCGTCTCATTCGCTCTCCTAAACCCCAGATGACCGTACCTTAGTGCTATCTCACTCAGTGTATAAAAGCTTTTCAACCATGACTGCTATAAAACCAACCCAGCACCAAAGAGCAGTTCAACAAGGGGGGTGAATGATTAGCCAGAGAGAGAGAGGTAGATGCTGGTTGAGTGGGAGAAACATTGCTCTCAGGGTAGAAGTGATGTATTTGTTTTGGTATATTTCTATTGCTACATTGAACACTTTTTAGCTCCTACTCCCTTTACCATTAACATGTTTTTTCCCCCGCATTTTAGCATTGTAACCAGTGCTAGAAACGGCAGAGGGGACTTTAGTTGGGGACATAGATGCAGAAAATGCCGCTATTTGAAATAGGGCTGTGCAAAAATATCGATACATGTAACTGTCGCAATATTTTTTCAATAGTGTATTGATAGTGATACCTCTGCTATCGATATTTTTTTTAAAAAATCATGTCATATACATACGGCCAAAAGTAAGTGGAAGCGAGCATGGCGAGTAATGAGCTATGTAAAATAATGTTGTTTGTAAGCTTCGCAAGTCATGACACAAGTCACAAGTCAAACTTTTTAAAAAAGTTTATTAAGAAAAGTAACATGACATTTATTGTGCTTTCACGGATGTGACACCAGCGCATTTACAGCATGGATGAAGCAGGGGTTTAAACTGCCCATGTTCATTGTTTTAACTGTAATGCTCCACAACAGCTAAGTGACTTGCGTGAGCCACCTTATTCCCCTGTGCTACCCACTTGAGGGGCGCAATCCACAGTTTGAGAACCCAAACCTCTGATCTAAAGGTCCATGCGTCGCACATCATGGCCACTCTGCAGAGGTAAGGGATGTTTTTACACTTATCCTTACAGAAAACCCCAGGTGGTGCACAGCATGTTGTATTTCTAGTAGGGCTGTCACGATTATTAAAAAATCGTCTCATCGCGATTGTTTGACCTCATCGCGATGGTTTCAGATCATCGCAATTATTGCACATCTCTATAGAAGACACTAGGGGGAGCTGTAGTGCATCTGCATATAGCATATTTTAGTGTATATATTGTTACTAAAGCATGGTAATACTTATAAAATGTACCACCACAACACAATCACTTAAAAAAAACACATACAAATTACCTGCAGTACAATTTAATATTATTTAAAATAATCTCAGTGTGAAAACCAGTCTACCAAAATTTCATTAACACACAAGTAAAATATTTATTGTAGTCTTTCAAGTGAGAAAAAAACAGACTAGAAGCTTTTCTATGACTGATAGCATTTTAATGGTGGCTTCAATTCACACCTGATCAATTTACTTCATTTACAAGTATTTGGCGGTTGTATTATTGACAGGTAAAAGCCTAAACCTTAAATATATGATGAACCAATATTTTCCGATGTATTTCCAAGAAAAAAACATAGTCTTGTATTCAGAACAATATGGTCGTTTCAGTCGCTGAATCAAAAATGTATGAGAATTAAATGTCAAAGCTCAAAAACAGACAATTAATCGTCATAATCGCAATGATTTATTAGACAATTAATCGTCAGTCAAATTTCATAATCGTGACAGCTCTAATTTCTAGCTCTACTTTTTACATTTTCTATTTAAAGTATTGCAATATATCGCAAATGTGTATCGTATCGAAATACATAGCAATATATTGTATCGTGACCCATCTATCGGGATATGTATCATATCGGGAGGCACTTGCCAATACACAGCCCTAATTTGAAACGTGTATTGTGTTTGGAGGTCATGTCATAGATAAAAGGTGGAAATCCTTTACACTTTTTAAGGTGGACCTCCATCCACCTTGAAATTCACTGTCTGGACTCCACCTATTTCCAGCCCTGGTTTTAACCAATTACAGTCATGTCACATAAATGAAGTGCTCTATGAGATCCTTTCAAATTAGTCTTTACAGTTCTGGGGCACCATTGACTACCATAGTAGTTTTTTCCTACTATGGTAGACAATAGTTTTGATTACAAACATTCTTCCAAACATCATTCTTAGTGTTCAGCAGAGAACAATAAAATTGATACAGGTTTGGACTAACTTGAGGGTCAGTAAATGAAGACAAAAATGTTTATTTTTGGGTGAACTGTCCCTTATTGAATTGAGGTATATGATGCATCTGTGTGAGGAAAGAAGAAAGTACTGTGTACGTGAGTTATGGGTAAGGGCCGATTCACATTTCGCGTATTTTCCCCTCACATGTTCATTTATTTAATGTAGAAATTCTTCTAGGTGCGTCAGCGCCACATTGAGATGGAAATAGTTCAACTTTTCGGAGTGCTGTGTGAGCACCTAAGGGCCTAAGAGAACTTGACTGTGTGTATGTGCTTATGTTGATTTATTGCAGATAGCATATGTGTGTGCAAGAGAAAACAAAGTAAATCTGCTTTTGTGTTTTTGAATGTCTGGAGGAATGTATTTGAGCTGAATAAGTCAGGGTGTTGGGCAGCTGGTGTCATATATTGTGGTGTCTTTTAAGGGGCTTTTCTGGGTTTAAAATGCCAAACGACACTCTTTCTTCCTGACCCTTAACCTCCACTCCAGCTCGCGACTGACAGACTCAGCTGCGTAAGGAGAGGATGAATTCAATCTGGATGAATTTAGCCCAATTAAACATCCATTTTTGTCTCTGTCAGCTCTTCTACTGAGAGTGGAATTAGACGATTTAATATGATGACAGCTGTAATTGTCACTTTTTTTCATCAGTATGTTGATGAAATGATTTTATGCATATTGTTTTGTCACAGTCATGACTATGGCTCAAAAAGTGACACTTTAATTCAGCCCTGTAAATAAGACCTTGTGACCTAACTGGACCTAAACGCCAGTTTGAAGAACAAAGCCTGAAAATCCCTTGTTTTTTTCTTTTTAGTTGTTAAATGGCATTACTTGCTATTTAAATAATTTAAAAAAGTATTTGCAGGAAAACAGAACAAGTTCTGACCCTGTGCATCCACAGAAAAAGAAAAGAGATGTGCTGTATCTTAAAGGTGCGGTGTGTATGTTTTTGGAGGATCTATTGACAGAAATGCAAATAATATACATAACTGTCTTCAGATGTGCAGGGTTTTTCCTGAATAAAAAAATTGGAGGCGACCGCCTCCGTCAAATTTTGTGCCGCCTCCGACTCTCATCAAAATTATGTCGGATGTCTGTCTTCACAAAAACACTGTTCACTCAGTGGACTGTCATTTGTAACTGCAGTTGCGGCATTACGCCACTATGGAGGCGCTGTTTCGTTAAAAGCGCAGTGAAGCGCTGGAGAGTTGCTGTTTATTTTCCTCAGCTATATTAGGAGCTCTATAAGCTGTATTTCGTGGCTGTTCGGGTGAATATAATTTATTTTGCATTGTTGTATGTTCAATTTCTTGAAAATGTTTCTTAAATGAACGAGGTGTTCTTCAGTGTTAGGTTTTAAGTGCAGATGGCTCGCTGAATTGGTTTATACAACGTACACTGGACATGTCAGCTGTGTCTGAATTCGCCCCTTATCTCCTATATAGTGCACTATATCGGGTGTTCACCATTTTGTAGTGTTGTCTAAATTCTGAGTTAACAACTCATTCCCTACATTTTTCACAACTTTTTACCCACAATGCATTCTGATTTTGAGTGTACTTCCGACACTCTTGAGTGTACTCATATTTCCCATGATACAACGCGAATCAACCGTCTGATTATAATCAGCTGGAGGAGAGTGACGTTAATGCCACGAATGTACGTTTATACACTTGTGTTTGTTCTTGTTGACAGTTATTTTCTACTTTTTGAGAATAAACAGATTAAATGAATGTTATACATAGCAGTGTTTTATTTTTTAAAAATTAAGTAATTTTATTAAATGTAGTAAATGTATTAGTAAATAAATGTGGCAAACATTTGTTTTGTCCTCTTTATTAAAAACTAATACAATAAACGTGACAAATAATGTAAAAATGAACTTTACCATTTTACAAAACAATCCATAAAGCTACACAGGTGTAATATAAGCGTTATGACGAATGTCCATGACAGTACTGTCAGACACAGGCTATATTTCGTCTGTGTCTGAAATTGTTCACTCATTTTCATTCACTTCTTCCCCATATAGTGGACTATTTAGCATTCGCTATATAGGGAATTGTGAATGAGTGAACATCACAGGATGTGAATGAGCTTTGATCATTTAGTAAGACTGATAAATTCAGTTGGCTCTTGTGGGCTAAAAATGATAAAAGCTTAAATTTGATTTTAAACAACTTTCCTAGTTGGTTGAATTAATTTTATATTTTCAAAAGAATGTTTTATATAACTTGTCATTTTAATCTAATTTTTAGAACTCTGCCACGTAAAGGTACAGTAGGCCTACACGTGCATGTGTGCAAAAGATCAGGATGGCACCACCTCCACCTCATTTTGAGCCTGGAAAAACCCTGATGTATATAAAGACCTTTCATAATGAAGCGTTGATGTTTTTATTACTTTAGAATGAGCTATTTCTATTACGGCTGTGTATTGGCAAGCGCCTCGCGATACGATACATATCATGAATAGATGGGTCACGATACAATATATTGCTATATATTTCGATATGATACACATTTGCGATATATTGCTATACTTTAAATAAAAAAACAAAAGTTGAGCTAGAAATACAACATGATGTGCACTACCTGGGGTTTTCTGTATGGATAAGTGTAAAAACATATCTTACCTCTGCAGAGTGGCCATGATGTGCGATCCATGGACCTTTAGATTAGGGGTTCCCAAACTGTGGGACGTGCCCCTCAAGTGGGTAGCACAGGGGAATAAGGTGGGTCACGCAAGTCATTTGGCTGTTATGGTGCATTACAGTAAAAACAATGAACGTGGGCATTGAAAGTACAATAAAGGTCATTGTTACTTTTTGGAATACACTGTTTGTCTAATGCACCGCAATAGCCAAGTGACTTGGTGGGTCATGACTTGCGAAGCTTACAAACAGCGTTTGTTTTATGTAACTCATTACTCCCTGACTTATTTTTAAAACCAAAGCACACCAACACGTGAGCTCTGAGAGCTCGAAGCGTTCTTATATCTTTCGCCATGCTCGCTTCCACTTACTTTTGGCCATATGTATATGACGTGATTAAAAAAAAATGTTACGATAGTAGAGGTATCACAATCGATACACTATCGAAAAGAAATATTGCGATGGTGACATGTATCAATATTTTTGCACAGCCCTAATGTCTACATACACGGGCCCCCTTTTATGGAATTCGCCATGCTGTTTCCACAGTAGACCTAAAGGGACAAACTGCACTACAGAGCGCGTTTCTTAAATATGTTATCTCCTTTGGCAAAGAAGAGAAAACATGACGACATCTTTGTTCTGTGTCAGCCACCGTAGTGCAGTGCATTGGGGTCACTGAGAGGTTTTAGGTCTGTCAACTCATGACCCAGGTCTAGCTCAGTATAGCTTTCTTATGTCACTGTCATGTTACTGTGGCCATGCAGAGGTGGTAATCATGTCAGGAGGGAAGTGAGGAATTGTGTGTGTGTGAGCGGTTGGGATGTCGTTGATTGGTACATGACAGACAAGGCGAAGGGTCAGATATAATCAGGTAGACAGTAATTGAGGCGGAGGTGAATTGTTCTTGTTTGTTTGCTTTTAATATTCCACTATTCCACTATGAGTAGATCCCCATGAGATTAAAGGACAGGATTTCTATCTTTGTAAAAAAATCATTGAGGCAAATTTTGTTGCCTCGAAGCTTTGTTTAATCCATTTAACTACAGTACACACGGAGCACTGCGTTTCCCCATGGACCGTTATTACTGACTCACAGCCCGCTAAACTCTATTCATGTTACAGCGCTCTCAAGTCTCACGCATTCACCACGAGACACACATTTTAGTCTGTTCACACGCTCACACGTATATCTCATGCTGATAAATAAGTGATAGCTTATTGAAATGGTGAACTGCTATTATACTTAGTTTTAGTCTATTTTGCGAGTGAAACTTGTTTTCCGGCTGCATTGAGTCCATCAAACTAGATGCGGACTTGTGGACGCCGAATCCTGTTATTTACACATGTCATCAGTCTGTTCTGCATGTCTGAGTGAATGAACTGCACAGTTTAACGTGCTACACGCGTGATGCTCATGAATTTGTCTGCGTCTGCGCTGAATGAGGACATGAACTTCATCTCCAGAGTTGCTCTGAGAGTTTATTTCATGAACATGTTATTGTTTGAGTGAAGAAACAGACATACTAAAAAATAAGCGTCTACCGACAACCTGCCAAAATAAAAGTCATAGGCTACAGTTAGGGCTGTCACGATTATTAAATAATCGTCTCATCGCGATTGTTTGACCTCATCGCGATGGTTTCAGATCATCGCAATTATCGCACATCTCTATAGAAGACACTAGGGGGAGCTGTAGTGCATCTGCATATTGCATATTTTAGTGTATATATTGTTACTAAAGCATGGTAATACTTGTAAAATGTACCACCACAACACAATCACTTAAAAAAAAAAACTAAAACATACAAATTACCTGCAGTACAATTTAATATTATTTAAGCAAATCTCAGTGTGAAAACCAGTCTACCAAAATTTCATTAACATAGAAATGAACTTTTATTGTAGTCTTGCAAGTGAGAAAAAAACAGACTAGAAGCTTTTCTATGACTGATAGTATTTTAATGGTGGCTTCAATTCACACCTGATCAATTTACTTAATTTACAAGTATTTGGCGGTTGTATTATTGACAGGTAAAAGCCTAAACCTTAAATATATGATGACCCAATTTTTTCCGATGTATTTCCAATAAAAAAACATAGTCTTGTATTCAGAACAATATGGTCGTTTCAATCGCTGAATCAAAAATGTATGAGAATTAAATGTCAAAGCTCAAAAACAGAAAATTAATCGTCATAATCGCCAAAGCCCTAAAACAGACAATTAATCGTCATAATCGCAATGATTTATTAGACAATTAATCGTCAGTCAAATTTCATAATCGTGACAGCCCTAGCTACAGTATATATTACTATTTAATAGTAAAAAAAAGAAGCTAATTTATATAAACTAAATGCATCATGCATAAGCTGAATTTAGTTGTTTACCTTTGAAATTATTCTTTCTATTTTTATTCATTTTCTTATTTATATATTTGTATTATATTGCATTTTGAATTTAATATGGCAATGGAATGTACTAAATGGGTTTAGTTTTCACAGATATTAATGTATGCAATTTCAGCAATAAAAACTTTAATTGTTCTAAAAAGGAAACAAATTAGTTGTTTTACTCATTTTAAGAGACCTGTCTTATTTTCTATTGTATATTTAGTATTGCTTTTTAATAAAGAAAAAGTACTTATTATCCGAATACCCGATTAATCGATGGAAAATCAGTAAAATATTCGATTAGTAAAAGAATCGATAGCTGCAGCCCTGCCTGTTTCCTTACTATATAAAGCATGCCTATATGGATTTTTTGCAGAGATGCACTGATATATTGGCCAATAATCTGTATCGGTTGATAAAAGCAATTTTTAACACTATCGGCTATCGACTGATATAAATGATTAACATTCAGAAAATCATGAAACATTAATTTAATCTTGAGAATTGGCATCAGCAGATATCACTCTAAATAATCGTATCCGTGGAGAAATTTAGTATATGTGTATTTCTCTACATATGTATGCTTTGTTGCCTAACATTTTTGCTCAACAAGTTTGGGAAATGGTAGTCTTGCCAATACCAAAGCATTGTTTTACTGCACTCAACAGTTTGTGAATGAATTGATGCATGCACCAGTTGTTGTATTCTGAGACTAGATGTGTCCATATCATATGATCCCTTTTAAGTAGACCGTGACACAGTCCGCAAAGGCTATACGCAATAAAAATAATGAACAAGTTCTTATAATGATAATGGCTGGATTTCACAGATTATCCGATTACCTGTAGTGATCCTAAAGGACTTGAAATTGTGATACCACATAAAATAAACAGCCCTCATGTAGACACTGCTCTGAGACCTCTGTATTTTCATTTATATAAGTAATACCATTTACGTAGAGGCAAAGAAGAGACCAGATGGTTTAGAGTATGATGAATTGTATTTGTGGAGCTAAGACAGCTCCCTATGCTAATGTGCTTAACATTAGAATTCTAGATAGGCATTGTCATTACAGAAAAAGCAGAAATGGTTAAAATTCCACAACATGATATTCCCAAATAAAAAGGACTTGGGATGTTGATCCCCTGCTGCCCCCCAGACCTCGTCCCATGTGCGGTGAGATGTATGAGCTCTGAGCATCCACCGCAAGTAACCGCCCAGGACTGTTCAGTCCCCCGCATGACCTCAATTTGTACCTCTTTAGCACCGCAGAACTGAGTATGCAAGAAGACTCCGCCACATCACATCGCCTGACAGCGACAGTGAGGGTGGCGGACGTCCGCAGGGAAGAAGATGATGTACTGAAGATGTTGTCACAATGCAGCATGGGCTGATAATTGGTCACGTCTTCCTTCCGTCCCCACTGAAGATCTATAAAAATGTAAATGAGCATGGTCTGCTGGTGATAGCAGATGAATGTGAAGCAGCAATGAGGGCCGTTTAACAGGCAAGTGCAAGAACTTGTGGAAATGTTGAGATAGGACACCGTTTTGTAAGAGCTGATCACATAGTGTTCTTGCAATTGCAAATACACTTGACATTACCATCAAAGTCTCTAAATCATATTTCAGAGCAAAAATCGATCCTTTGTTGATGTACCAACATAAGAAGAAATCAACCCGAAACTGTCCAATCGAACCAGCCTGGCTAAAATCACAACGAGTTCATTCCTCCGCGCAATCTTCTTCACAACCCATGATGCCCCATTGAGAAAACTTCACCCATTTCCTGTCCTAAAACCCAGCCTGGAAACCCAGCTATTTTCACTCATGCAGTCAATATTCTCCTCCCTTTATGCCTCTCACTATACCTTAGGCACAATAGCCTGTCTTTAACAGCGCTGTCTTTAAAAGTGGTAGAGATACGGCAGTGTGTCGACGGGAGGAAAAGGCCTCAATCAGTATCCATAGAGCACCTCCAATTGTGTGATCTTTGGGGCAACGGAAAAGGTAATTTGAGCAAAAGAAAATGACACCGGCACAAAAAAAACATGGTGATTTACACAAAGTCAAATCACACCATTCTGTCGACACCTGGCTGTGTTATTATGTCAGGAGTAGGACCGCCGGTGGGTATCGTGGGGAGACGAGAGAAAGGCGAGGGAAAACATTTGTACACAAATGATCGAAAAAAAAAGCCAAGATACTAAACAAACAAAAAAGCTTTCTCTTCTCATCCATGGCTATCAATTCTCCCTCCTCTGGTTTTAAAAGCATAGCTCCTGGCTCGATTGTTCAGGCATTGTTCCCGCAAGGGCAGGCGGAGTCAGAGAAGAGGGTATCAGAAGAAAAGGGACAATTTGTTGTTGTTTGTTGATATCTAGACCACTATAGCTTGATTGCCTAGCATTAAACTGGCAATAACAGCCCCAATCATCACACTTACACCACAAGATGCAGAACAACTGAATTGGATCAAACTAGTCTCTCCAGCTGGCCGACGATCCTTCGCTCTCTTTCTTTCTCTCCACCGTGAAATGCTTATTAGCTTGTATCGATCCAACCTGGTCAATTGTCAGCTCCTCTCATCCACAGAGTATTGACGGCATAATCAGTGGATGGAGGCGGTAGACGGATGAAATATGATGTTGGTGGGTAAATTATTGGCTGCTTGCCTGTTGACCTGGGGTGGAGGACTCGCACCTTCACACGTATACACACAGACACAAAAGCCAGCATTTTTCTCGAATGCCTTTACACCTACAGCCTAGCTATCAAATGGATTCTAACCCTGCAAAGTTATTTATAGAAAGCAAACGCTCACGTATTCATTTAGCATGCCGAGTATTCATTTGCTTTAAATGGATCTGAATAAGTAACCGAAAACATGTCCCTTTACGCACTTACTGCATACTACTCGTGCTCGTCTTTAGTTTTCATTGAGTGTAAATTAAAAGATGCTTATTTTTCTCTCCCAGCTCAGGAGTCAAGTATCCATGCATCTCCTCCTGCAGACAAAGGAGATGGCAGTCTATTGAGCGCGTGCTGTTTACATGTACCTAGAGCTCTGTTGATTTGTATCTACTGCAAGGCCAACCTTGAGCTTCTGGCCTCAAGATGAATCCTGTTCTCCTAGAGATCTGCAAACCAGTCCAGTCCTCAGAAATGGAATCGGCTAATAGGAAAGTGTGTAGAGAGAGAGAAATGGCAAAAACATCTTCAATTAGACCATATTAATGCACTCACTGACATACTGAACATCTAGACACAATAATAGGGCTGAGAAATGAGAATGCTCCAGCTGTAAGAACTTAGCTACATTGTATGAGATGTACAGGTCTGTTCACCAGAGTACAGACACACTTCGCTTGATGCATTGTCCACGTCTGGAGACGTTTTGCTGGGTAGAGGAGCAGCTGGCAGGGCCCGGGTCTTGCTGAAGGATGGGTCGCGTTGTCGTGTGATGATTAACTTTTTATCAGGCACTTAGCCGGGCATCTGTTTCAGTCACTTGTGCTGTCATCGGCTCATTGCAGAGTCATGTGTCTTTGCGAATTTCAAAAGAACAGATACCACGATTAAATCACCACACTATTCCTTGCATTGCACTCTCTCTTTTAAATTCTTACTGCGAAATGCTTGTTACATATTTTAAACGCATTTAAATCCTACTTGCAAATGAGTAAGACTCGGCATGAATCCTCCATATTTTTATTGGAGCATTAATCTGCTGTAAGTTTGTTTTTACAAACAATCAGTTCATTTCTCTAAATATGACAATATCTACATCTCACTCTGCACCGCCAACACTTTCACATCTGTCACCTTGAAAAGTAAGAGGTGCATATAGTAGCATAACTGTGAGCTCTGCAAGACTGAAGTGGAGGCTTTAAAATGATACCAATTCAGTGTGAAATTGTGCAGCTGATTCAAGGATATAAACTCAAAGATGTGTAACTATAGCCAGTGATCTGACTGTGGGTGGGAGCTAGAGAAACTTGTTTCTGAGTTTATTGAGAGCATGAGTGTGTGTTGCTCACGTCTGGGCTATTTCCTGTGAAGAAATAAAGGAGAAATGGTGAGAATGATTGTGGAAGATGGTATGATTGATGTTGATTGCTGTTATATAGAAGTTGCTTCCATTTGAATTTTGAAGGAATATTGATTGCTTGAAAGAGTTGTTCCTGTACATACTCTCTTTTGGATCTACAAAAAATCACACAAAGAAATCCTGTCAGGAAGATGATACTCGGGTGCAAACTGCGCAAGAGCAGAGTTTGATTTGCATGCCATTTTTGGCAGTTGTGGCACCAAACAGACCACAAATACTATTGTTTACCACAAATGCCATGGTAAGTATTCTATTCTTCTGTTCTGTATTATGTAACGTGGTTACTGTAGTGAGACAGTGGAAAATTTGTGGCATCTGTGGTTTTATTACAAATACTCCTTAGAAAAATTAATTCACACGAATTCAGCGAGTGCTTTAATTTGGTCTAATTGAGGAAGTTTTTGCCGTTTCTCTCTCTCTCTACACGCCTCTCTACACGCTTTTCTAGTAGCCGATTCCAGACAGATTGATTATAATTTATTACCACAGTTTTACTACAAATTAGTGCTATTGTGGTTATGGTTTGTCGTACAAATACTGCCAGAAAAACTATGGTTATTATAGTTAAACCATGGTTCATTTTCATTAAGTACCATATTACTGCAGTAAAACCATTGTTAATTTTCATAAGTGATGTATTAAAAATATTAAAGTTCATATATATTAGCAAAAAATTACTTTATCTTTAGGTGACACCGCCAGTCGTAAGTAGTCATACATCTATACTGTAGTATTGTATAGTAGATACAATTGATCTTTACCATATCGCTGCTGTCCTTCTGAAACCTTGTATCTCCATATATCATGATTATTTTTCACCTATTATGTTTGTCACTGTGTTTTGCAAATATCTAATCAATAAAAAGTATTCAGAAGTGCTTGCCAACTTTGCCAACACAGTATTTAATCATTTTAAAAGCACAGTGTTTTTTCCATTTCCTGAAAAACAGTGAATTTGGACATCCGAAGTTTCGGAAGGGACAGTGGTGATATCAAAATTACTCATTCCTGTTGACCAGTTAAACCTCATCTTCGCCTCTCTGCCCTGCGGGATCTAGTAAAACATTGAACTCTCTTTCTTTTCTTTCTTTCTCTTTCTTGAAGACAAGTTAAATTAGCAGTCTGCCGGCGATGCCCCACCGTCTGCCGACTTCCCTGTGTTGCCACAGCGCACAGTGACTGTCAGCGAGAGGCTGACGGCTTAATAGTCTCTCCTGAGTGGATTTGGGCACTTTGCCTGCCTCTGTTTACATGCGCATGTCAGGCCTAAAATATTCAGATGGATATGTGAAATATTCATATGAGGTCTCAACCAGGCCTGGCAGGATTCCCTCCACCCCTCCACACACATGCACACACACACCTCCAATGTGCTGTCAGTCACCAAGACCCAAGAGAAGGCTGGTGAAAGTATCATCTCTTCAAAGGTGGCGAACAGGATGTGACCAGACGGTGGGAATTGAAAACTGGTTCTTCCACCTTTATAAATAAGCAGTATTTTGCATTGCCAACACTGTTCGGATGCAACAACAAACACACAACGCAACCAGTCTGATCTGAGAATAAAAGATTCTTCTAATGAATTTTATAAAAATCAGTCCAAATGATTAAAAATGATCTTATTTCAGCTCACTCACTGAATTGGCTGCCACAGAATTAACATTTGACTCAATGAACCATACGTCATTAGTTTTGATACAGGGAACCAATTCTGTGTTGTATAAGGCTTATGAATCTAACTTGTACGATTTTTATATGACGTGCGTGTATGATTTTTTTCTGGTGATAAAAATATTGTTTTATATTTTTTGTCCAATAAATATTTACTGTGTATGTGTGTACGAAGAATCATTACCGTATAAGTATCATTGAATCGTTCGCTACAAATTATTGAATTCCCATTTTAAAATTTCCAATTATCATCCTGAAATACAAAAATGGCAGAGTGAAATGATTTAATTTGATTTTCGGCAAAACCAGCTTTCCTGGTATTTATCTAATGCCTTAATGTTACAATAGGCCCGAATTTAAATGCACAAAGCACAGCTACATTTATCCACCAGATACAGCACTGCTAAGTGGGTGAAAAAACATCCGATCTAATCAACTTTTTCCTGCGAATGCAATATTTACAGTTGTTTTTGTTTATTTATAATCCGTCATGCCAGTAGTTTTTGCACGTCACGGACGTCAGGCTTGTCTTTCAAAGCAGGGCAGTAAAAATTGCTTCTGCTACTATACTATATATGAGTCCAATCAATGTGCACCAGTGCAGAGGAGAAACTAACATTGTGTGTATGAGAGAGAGAGAGAGCCAAAGACAGTGAAAGGGAGGGAGAAGTGGGTACATTAGAGAAAGAAAGAAAAGCGTGTGACATTGGGGATTGTTGGCAGCCCTGGTTTCATTGGAGCTTCCTTGAATGGCTGCCATATGTCCTCGCTTATCTTGACATTGTAATCTCAGTCCCGGCCTAGAGATGGTGGGGGATTTATTTAGTCTGCTCTTCTGTATGAATGCAAACAGTGGAATTGCTAGGCCTGCCGCAGCCCTTACCCTGGTTCAATCGCACTGGTTAAAATGACTATGTGATATGGCTTGCGCTCTCTCCCTTTCACTGTCTCTCTCTCTCATTTTCTCTGTCTTTTTGCATTGCAACCATCACTTGCAATGCAGCTGTTTATCTCTCGGCTCTTCCCTTTGTGCAATATCAAACCGATGGAATGCCTCTGCATTATATTCCAGTCTATGGTCTTTTAATTTTCCACTGTGCAGTCAATATAAGTTTGTGTGGGTGCTTGTGAGGTTTGTTGGCTGGTTTGTTTTTCGCTTTGGTGTTTCGTTTAGTGTGTGTGTTGAAAAGGGTAGATGCAGAAGGGCTACTTCGAAAAGCGTGTATATACGGATTGCAAATAATAAAAGTGTGTGTGTGTGTGTGTGTGTGTAAAAGGTTTGTGGAAAGTGTCTGGCTGAGCAGACTGTTCTATATATAAATGCCTTGCTAGTTCATAAGTGACGTTAATGATAGAGTCAGGCAGACAATGGCAAGCTGTCAGGGTCAGTAATTGAGTAGGAGGGATGAGCTCTCTTCATTTTAGTCCATCGGTGTCACGGCGACAAGAGCGCCACGGCAACTCATCACCCAGAGATACCAGCCTGCCTGAACAATAGCTCCTGTCCGTCACAGCGCGTGGCCGTCTAGTGCTGGCGGGGTTAGTGAGATGATACTCTTGCCAGAGAAGAGAGAGCACTCATTACTGCCGTACTTCTCCGTACTGCCACGCACACACATTTGCATACAATGGATCGGCATCGGCCGTGGCGAGAGTCGGGTTGATATGGATAAGTTTGATTACCATTGTGGAGCGGTTTGCCGCTGCTTTTAAAGGTTAAGTTTTCTCCTATAGGGTTTGAATGCGTGTCGAAATTAACTCTCAAGCCTTCCACAAATCCAACCTGCCACTTATCTGAAGCCATTGTTTGCGCCTGTGCCGGGAAAGGCTGTTTTACTTGGCAAGAACATGGCCCTATTACTTAGCCTAATTAAAGCAAGGTACATAATTATGGTTAATTACAAACCGACAGCAGCACCCCCCCTCCCTATTTTAATTTTCAATGTGTGCTTTTGTATCATTGCATATCAAATGGGTTTACAGTTGTACGTATATTTACTGTTTGAGTGTATAGATATAGAAGTGTGTGTTTGTGTGTATAGATTAGTAAGAGGCATGGAGTGAGATCAAAACAGTGCTTTGAGTTTTTTAATTGCATTTAAACCAGCTGGGTCTTCAAAAAGAGATGACAGAAAAGAGGGAGATGGAGGTATGCCTTTGGGGAAACATTTGGAAACATGGCTTTTCTAGACGTTAATTATTAAAACAAAACAGGATCTCCTATTAGACTGTGTGTGTCTTTTGCTAACTCTGATTAATATCTTATCTGCGGGGGGATTTTATACGCCTCCTAAAAACTGAAAGGGCTGTCTTTCTTTGGTTACTTCTTTGGAAGTCTTAGGCCGTGTTCAGACTTGACTTCTTTTTTTGACAAGAAGAAGTTGACAAAGGCGCTTTTTTCATTTAAAAAAACGCTGGCAGCATTTGGTTACAAATAGCAGCCGAACGCCATGACTTCGGGGGCAGCGTCTGTGCACGAAGGCAGCCCAGAAAAACAGATAGGCAGCGTAACTGAAGTCTATTTGAATTATAAACAGAGAGCGTCTTTGCAATAACTAATCACATATTTAAAAACTACAATAGTAATTTCTCGCTGGAAATGCAATCAGAAGTTGTTGAAAGTGAAAATTAAACTTACATTTATACAAAACTATGCTCCAACGGGCGTTTCGGCCGCCATTTTATTTTTCCGAGCTTGAGCCTCCTCGAGCAATCACATTCCTTGCATGTTGTTATGGAAACGACAGGTCTCTGTCATTGGTTAGCTGTGAAAAAGGAGCTTGACGTAGGGCATTTTTTGCAGAAAAGTTGAACTTTTTTCAACCTCAAAAGACGCTCTTGAGCTGCAGAAAAAGACACTGGCATTTAAAAAAGCGCTCAGGACATTTTTTGAAAACACGGTTTACTCCATAGGATTACAATGTAAAACAGACGCTAGAAGCTTCAAAAAAGAAGTCAAGTCTGAACACGGCCTTAGGCCGTTTCTCAATATGTGTTTTCAGCGGTCTTCTGTCCTCGTGTTTTCGCTCTACGTCATCAAAAACCGTCAAAGTCCAGTTCCAATACTCAAGACCACAAGAACAGAGAGCGCATAAAAGTACCCGGATATGTTCTTGATATTAAGGATGCATCGAATGTAGCCTTGCGCGTCCCGAACCCGCCTGAAGTCCCAGCAGTCATTGTGGCGTGACCATCCAAGTTCGTTTTTCCACGGCTGCCTCTCCATGAGAACACAAGTCCGTTCAATACGTTTTCATAGTTTCATATGCTCTGTCTGTCAAGATTTGTTTCGTTTTATCAAAATTTGCATGAACGGTAATTATTCATAAAAAAGCTGAAATGAACTGTAAAAAATACCCATAAAAAATTTAATATTCCGGCAGCTGAGGCACGAGAAAATATTTTTTCCTTTAAATTATCCTTTTATTTTTGTAATTAAACATTTTGTTCAGTTTCAAAAATATGTGAAAAATCTGTAAAATAAAATAGTAAAATTAAATAAAATTATAGTTTTTAGAATGTATTTTACTCAATATTTTTGTGTGCTGTGTATTTTGAGCTTGTTTGAGTCACAGCGTTGGCTTAGAAACATGCTAATGTTAAACTGTAGTAGCCTGCATGCAGTTAGCAAGGAAGTTTAAAAGGTTTTCTAAACAAATTGTGGCCATTTCTCAATATGTGTTCTTCAGCGGTCTTGTGTCCTCGTGTTCTCGCTCTACGTCATCAATAACCGTCAAAGTCAGGTTCCAGTACTCAAGAACAGAGAACACATGGGAGCGCCAGGATGTGTTCTCGATATCAAGGATGCATCGAATGCAGCGTTGCGCGCATACGAAACCCGCTTAAAGTCCCAGAAGTCACTGTGGTGCGTCCATCTGAGTTCGTTCTTCCGAGGCTGCCTCGCAAGACCTGTCTCCAGGGGAACACAAGTCCGTTCTTTGCGTTCTTGGAATTGAGAAACGGCCTGTGATTTTAAAGGTCAATTTTGTCTTGAACAAGTGACCTAGTCAGCTAAACTTGAATTTATCTTAATGTGGGAACTGTCTTGTTTATTGCTGTGGGGTATCGCTAGACACTTGCCTCCCCCATCCTCCTCACTCCTGTAGAAGTGTCTGAACAAGAAACCTCATCGCAGTAATAAGGATCTGTAGGTGGGTTTAGGGCATATCCAGTGATATGCTCAGGCATATCACTGGTCACCTCTTCTTAAGGTCTCTATTTTCGTCCATGGCTGGCAGCGTAAGGCCTTTCACAACAATACTCCTCAATAGGCATCGGTTCCTTAAATTGCTTTAATGAACAAGCACAATATCACCTATTAATAATTGATTATGCAGCGCAAGAGATATTTGCTTTCCAGGGTTTACCGGTATGTGAGTACTTACACAAATGTTAGCTGTTGGATGCCTGTATATTTCCTTTTTCCTTCCTTTTTCTTTTCTTTTTTCATGTTCTTTCTTTTCTGCCCTTTTATTGCAATGCTGTATAGTTGCAAGCCTATTATTGCACACGGAGAGGTGGAAATATGGTGGTTTACAATAGACCACAGAGGCCCTTTAATTGTACTCTGCTATGTTAGGAGATTAGTCATTTCGCAGTGCATGGTAACAGTATGACTTTCAGTGGAAGAAAGTTACATTTTTCAGTGTTCATGTGTGTCTCTCTTTTCACATCTACAGTGCTCTCGGTATGCAGCTATCACACGCTAGGTGTGTCTGTGTCCTTAAGTGTTGGTGAAAATGACTTTGGCAACACACAGGTCCATGCAGGGATGCTGTTAGCTTTATGAAATTCCCTCTTCACCTGGCTGAAATAGCTCATCCACAGTGGCAGGGTCTTTGAAACCTGTGGTTTTATCTGGCCTGTGGCTTTTGTTGGCCAGGGGAAGCTGCAGAAGCAGCTGGCCATAGACTAGTGTTTTTCAGGTACAGTCACATGACTGTACACCTCGTAACCCTAGTTGACCTCCTTCCATCCTAATATTACCCCATTGCTGTTTGTTTCTTGGTTATACAATATGGGAGGCAAATCCTGCCAAATTTAAATAAATAAATTAAACGATGAAAATGAAAACCAGATTAGCAATTTCATTATACACAACTTGTGCCAAAATGAAAAATAAAATGAAATTATTTTATTTTCATTTTCATTTTTACACTGACAATGCGTTGTCCCTGTCAAATTGAAAAAGAAAATGCAATTGGTGATTTGACATTTCATTTTCACTAAAATCTCGAGGCAAGACTGCCAATATGAAAATGAAAAGGCAAATGTGAAAAAGAAATTGTAAAAACATTTTTTACAAAGGTTTTATTAATGTTCACGCAATAATACTGACACAATTCAAATTAAAATGTAAACTTTGATTTTCATTTTATTTTCTCTTCTCTTTTATTTTGTTTTCGTTTTCATTTTCTTGTTCACAGTCATGCAAATTACATGTTAATTAGTGGGTGTGGACGAGCGTCTGCATTACTGGGAACGCCCACAAAAACGTCATATCCGTTTATTCGAACGAACGTGTGTGTAGACCTTGTCAGGCGTTTGGCCTTAGCGCTTTGTAATGATGACGATGACTGTGCCTGGTGCAATACCGAAAGGTTGTTGTGTGGTGTTCTGCATCTCTGATAAGTTAACAGACGAACAAACTAAAGCATTGGAGAGCCTGTATCTCTAGCGTGCCGAGAGATGCAGAACACCACACAATAACTTTTCGGTATTGCACCAGGCACAGTCATCGTGATCATTACAAAGCGCTAAGGCCAAACGCCTGACAAGGTCTACACACACGTTCGTTCGAATAAACGGATATGACGTTTTTGTGGGCGTTCCCAGTAATGCAGACGCTCGTCCACACCCACTAATTAACATGTAATTTGCATGACTGTGAACAAGAAAATGAAAACGAAAATGAAAACGAAAATGAAATAAAAGAGAAGAGAAAATAAAATGAAAATCAAAGTTTACATTTTAATTTGAATTGTGTCAGTATTATTGCGTGAACATTAATAAAACCTTTGTAAAAAATGTTTTTACAATTTCTTTTTCACATTTGCCTTTTCATTTTCATATTGGCAGTCTTGCCTCGAGATTTTAGTGAAAATGAAATGTCAAATCACCAATTGCATTTTCTTTTTCAATTTGACAGGGACACAATGCATTGTCAGTGTAAAAATGAAAATGAAAATAATTTCATTTTATTTTTCATTTTGGCACATATTGTGCACGCAGTTGTGTATAATGAAATTGCTAATCTGGTTTTCATTTTCACGTTCATCGTTTAATTTATTTATTTAAATTTGGCAGGATTTGCCTCCCATAATACAAGCCTCATCATAATTAAATCGTGTGAGGTAACAAGAGCTCAAATACGACAAGGGTGTCTGATGCATTTATTCAGTCTACTCCTAACATAAAATTTCATCTCACTGTACGTGTAATTTATATGAAGACGTTCGGACAGTCACATCCTCAACAACACGTATCGCAGAAGCTCCCTGATGGCATAATATCTGCCTGCTCTTGGTTCATCTGGAGTGACGTAGATTAAGTGTGTATCTTTGCCCCCAGGCTAGATCTTTAAAACAGTAACCCACATTTGCCAGGTGCCTGAAGTGCTTTGAGGATGGAGACACACAGAGGAAATGCCGTATTCAATCTCTTCGTTGTTATCTAACTGCTTTGAGTTGTCTGAAGATGGAAAAGCATTTCGACTTGTCTCGATTTACTGTGATGTAACATGAAGTGTTTACTCGCTTAATGTGTTATAGTCTTGGGTGTTTTTTTCTGGCGCTATTAGTGTCTGTCTGTTGGAATACTCTGAGCTGTCACACTTTGGTAGTGTTTTTAGCAAAGCCAAAGACTTTTGACTCTGCACCTAACCAACAACTCTACCCGTGATGTCCCTTGAACTTCTCTCCCTAATATTACACATACATCTCAGAGACGTTTATTTGATGTCTGCGTTTACATCTGTGAAATGTTTTTTTTGAGTGTTTGCTCATCTGTACGTCTTTAACACGTTTCCTCTCAGATGTCATATAGACATCTGAACTAAAAAACAACCTATAGAATCTACTCAATAAGATTGAGGTAACAATTTGCACTCACTTTGTTAGAGTACATTCTATCCTATATTTCTGAGTAAAGAGTATATAAATTTATGAGCTATAACACACTAAAAGAAATCGGGTAAAGTCTACCTAATACATTATATAACTAATTACCACTTTTTCTGTGTTTAAGTGCTATAATCGGGACCCCGGTGCATCTAGCAACCCAGAAAACGTGAAAAATAAGAACCCAGTAAGTTTGTTTTGGTGTGCCTTTCCCTGCAAGCATGTGAGAAATCGAGCCGTTCAGATTTCTCTCCGATTGTGACGTCCAAAACGGATTTTATTATAATGTTACCGCCCCTTAATCTACACAGTTCCACCCACGGCGCTCCACCATTGTTGTTTTCAAAAGCGACCGCGGTGTACGTGACGCCATGGCTAAAGTTCATGGACAACATGCAATGTAGTCGCTGCACAGAGTCCAAACCTAGGAAGAGACAGGAGTGGATTTATTTTATTTTTAGTGGAAATCCATCAGAAACCTTAAGTAAAAACCTGCTTGTTTGCGCTAATCACTTCAAACCGGAGTGCTTTTTCAACCTGGGACAGTACAAGCAGGATTAGCTTCATTGTTCCTCAAGAGGGATCGAGACTGACTGAACGAGACAAAACTGCAGATGTAAGTAATATTTATCAACAGTCTGAATTGACGTAACTGTACCATATGTATAGGAGGATAACGTTAGCATATGATAGCGAAGGGAGCTAAGTCAGTCACGGGCTAAATAGAACATTCAAAGACAGTGTTAAATTTACTGTATAGTGTATATAAGTACAGATTGACACTTGGAGTTTAGCTGTATGAATGTTAATACATTATGTGCGTTAATATGTTTAGCTGCGGCAAGCTGTTTGTTTTGCTAATGAACAGGGGCGAACACTGGGGTTAGTTTCGTTTTAAACATCTCAAATCATTCGTGCTTAGGCTGAAAAATCTGTCACAGCAAACTAGCTCTCACGTTGTGTGTGTAACGTTATAACTTGTCAATGACAAGCGCTAAAAACCATGTATTTCCGCTGAGATCTGCAGTGGATTCCGTGGATTTTAGGTAAGCATACATGCACAACGTAAGCGCATTAGGATGCGCTGTGACTGATTTTTTGTCTCCGGACGAATGATTTGAGACGTTTAAGACGAAACTAACCGCAGAGGAATTCAGGAAATATCATTTAGCTAAACCATTGCCACTACACCTGTGTTGTGTTGACACGCCGGACAGAAGGGGGGTGGGGTTCGCTGTAACTCATTATCAGTTAAAGAGACATGCACCAAAACAGGTTGCTGTGAGCATAGCTGTTTTTGACGAGGCAAGAAGGGTCTAACCAGACTATGAGAAGCTGGAGATTTGAAAAAAGCGTTTTTAAAAGTGGTTTTGCCAAAGCGGCTAGTAATGCCAAATAAAAATATTTTGCTAGATAATACCGTTAAATGAGTAAACACTTGCATTAATAATGATATTAGCATGTCAAACAAAAAGTACCTTTAGCTCGACACTTTTACGTCAATCCAGTACAACGGACGGCGATGATTTGAATCTTGATTCCCGCCTTGAAGTTGATGCATGCGCACTGATCCAGGGCTAATATTTTATGGTAAATTTTACTTAATATTTTAATGTTGTCATTACTAATGTTAACAAATTAATAGAAAGTACTAATTTTATAGATGTATTTTCTATAATTAATATCTTTAAGTAAAATCGAACTTCGAGTTTCATGGGTTGTTTTTATTAATCATATTGGGTTATATTTGACTTTTTTAAGTTGCCATTATTACTCTAAACAAATAGGTAGTGTGAGTAAAATGTACCCATTCTTATTTATTAAACTAATATAGTTTAGTAAAATATAACTGATTTTAATGGGTTGTATTTAGCACCCCCAGAATATTTTTTTACAGTGTAGATGTCTGTTAGATGTTTATGATTTAGAATGTATGTAAAAACAGCTTTTTCTAAGACGTTTTTAAACAGCAGATGTTTTCCAGATCTTCTTACAGACGTACCTGTGCAATCTGGGCTTATACATAGAAACTTATTTTAACTGTAAAAATAATATTTTCAAACAGTATGCTGGTTGCTAACTTTAGACGTTTAAGCCTATAGATTCGTGCTTGGCTTTTTCGTAACAAATCCTATCGTGGGTTGGGATTTGTACGTGTAATATTTTCGAACTTACACTTGCATAAAAACTTGCATGATTAATGTCGTAAAAGTATTTTTGTCCTCACTTTTGGTCATGTCATGTCTTTCCTAGGACTGTGTTGAAGGGACGGGTGCCGTGGCTTCACCTTACTTCAAATATAAATACTTTTGTGTGGTTTTGACAAATATTAATCAATAATTATTAAGCATTAACTTATTTGAAATCGATGATTTAAGCATGGTTAAGACCAACCTTTTCTGATACAGAAAGTAGAGAACAATTCATGGTTTAAGTCTCTAATGAATGCTTAGGCTCTCTCTTCCTGCTAGGTCAGTGTTACTGTGAAAGGTGACTTCTTATTATCATGTTCGAAAACATCTTCTGTTAGCACACATTCTACCCTTGAGGAGTTTGTGAATGTGTGATTGAATTGTTTCAGCAAAGTGAGAAAGAGTGGAAAATCACGAAACGGAAGTAACGTCATGTTTTAATTGAGTTCTATTATAGTACATGCCAGTCAACTTTGATAATCTGTAGGACTATATCCTGTCTCATGACTCCAGAAGTGTTTGAGAGCTTTGTGTTATTGTTTAAGTGAATATCTATTGATAACCATTCATGTGAGCTTGATTTACCTAAGGAATGATGTAGTTGATTGACTCTGTTAGCTTAAATACTACTGCATTTTGAATATAAGGCAGGTCGGCCTGTGGAACTCATTGAGAGTGCTGAAGCTGACTTCTGCTGGCAAAACTACAAACAAATCTTCTTCACTAAGTTTTCTTCGATTAATGGCATTCCTGACTTCTTGTCTTCATTCATCATAACTGGTCTACGGGTCTTTTACTGTAAATCCCCTACAGTGTAAGCCAGGACTGCTGTAAATAAATAGGTGCATTACAACTGGTATCAATTTTGACACTGTATGTAATCTATGGATTTGCTAAAAGAGAGGGTGGGTATTTAGAAGAAGTAATGTGAGCCTACACATGCTGGGTGTGTACCGAAGAAGCCGAGAAAAACGAACGAGAGTGTATTTAGTGCATGTGCGTGGCCGCAAAGGTGGCTCTAAATGGCTTTGCTCTCCCCTGGGGGACCGGGGTTTTGCTGTGTCCGAGGCTTTGCTTTGCTTTGTCCAGGGCTTTCTGTCTGATTAGACCCCGGTGAGGTCTCACTTAAAGGACGAGCGAGAGCAGCGTTCTACCTGCACTGCCATGCTGTTCCTATCACAGCCACTTCTCCCATAATGCCACTTAATTCCCAGAGAAGTGGCACGTTGCAGCAGTGGCCAGCCGGAGGAAGGGTGTAGTAATGCATCTGGACCCGACATCGCCCCACAGGGATAATAGCCCTGATTGCTCCTGATTCCCCATCTCCACAAAGTACCTCATGTAAAATAAGTGACATTTAAAAGGCATCAAGATGTGAAAGGGAGCCAGGGTGTGCACCGGAGAAAACGAGAGAGAGAGAGAGAGCAGGGGAAGTAGTAAGCTTTTCACCTGAATGAGAAGAAAAAAGGTCCCTTCTATTGCCGGCGGGGCACGACAGAAAAGCGATAAGCCCTCGTGTCGCGAGCTGACCCTCGCTGCTAAGCTTTTTAACTTCCCCCTGTCTCCACTGCTTTTCTCTCCCCGCAGGCATCTGCACACACACGGAAAGAGAGAGAAAGAGGCAGGAAAAGAGAGACTGTGGCAGTGGGTTGACATTGCTTCTGGGAAGTGCTCAAGTTGGCGTGCTAAAAATCATTTTAGGTTACATAGAGGCCCCCTGAGCTGGCCCGGGGATATCGCCACGCTCATCTCCGTTTAGAGTGAAAAGCGGCAGCGTGGAGCACAGCCTGGAGGCGCCCTGCTTGTCCGTTCTCCGGGAATGAGAGAGAGAGAGAGAGAGAGAGAGAGAGAGAGAGAGAGAGAGAGAGAGAGAGAGAGTGGAAGCCAGCGAGCGCTGTGAAGGGAATGCCAGGGTTCTTACTGCATGTTACAGAGAGGGTAGAGGCAGCATATGTGCCCTATGGAATGCTCTGTGAACTTGAGCGTCAACCCAGCACAGAGCGTCAAAGTCCAATTATTTGACTTATTCACACACATTTGTCTTTTATCTCAACATTGTTGCTTAATTTTTTATTTAGTTAATTTATATAAGGTTGTGATAATACTACACTTGTCTGCTTTGTCTTTTTGTATAATGGCTGAAAATTTCTTCACTGTAATTTCCACCCTGACATTACTGGACAGATTGGTCACACTTTATTTTAAAGTCCAATTTTCGCTATTAACAAACCATTAACTACGACATTTGCCTCAATAAACTCCTAATTTGTTCCTTATTAGTTGTTAGTAAGGTAGTTGTAGGTATTGGGTAGGATTTGGGATGTAGAATAAGGTCATGCACAATATCTAATTTATAAGTACTAATAAACAGCCAATATGCTAGTAATAGGCTATAAGAAATAAGTTATTAATGAGAATTGGTCCCTATACTAAAGTGTTACCGACAGATTGAGACTTGATGTACTTAGAAAGCTAGAGAGAAAGTGTGTGAACAGGTTGTGGTGTTCTTTTCTAGGACCGTGGCTATAGTACAAAGTAGTAGTACAAACAAGAACCTAAAGGAGCAGTTCACCTTAAAATGCAAATTCTGCCATTATTTATTTAGTCAACTGCATGTTGTTCCAAACCCATCATTGAAACACACTTTATTCATATTTTCCAGGGAACACGAAAGGAGAAATTTAGAAGAATCTTTACTTTCATGTTGACGAGTCAGGTAACTCCAAAAACAGACCCTCTCAAAGTCACGGATGTAGTTTATACAGGGTATGTGCACACTTTAAAGAAAATAAATATGGTTATGTTATAGTGAGAGTGTATCTGCCATGTATTTTGGCAGATTTTACTACAGTTTTATGAAAGTTTGTGAGTTGTACTACAAATTCCATGGTTAAACTGTTATTGTGATGAGTCAGTAGTATGTTTGTAGTTACCATGATATGACTAAAAATAAAGACAAAAGCTATGGTTCTCCTGAGGTTTGATTTTGTTGAAATTCCACAAACACTGGACAGGAATGGCCTCAATACATCTAGAAACGTTGATTTGAAATGAAAATTAGGGACGGTCTCTTAATTTTTTGCGCAGCTGTATATACAAACTGAAATTAACGTAAAACGTAAAACTTGATGGCTAGTTGTGGTTACTGTAAACAGATGTTGTTGGTAAAGAACTGTTTCACAGATGAAAGAATGAAGAGTTCATTTGCAAAAACAGATAACTTCGTTTTCATTTTTTAAAATCTTTTTTAATTGTGCAACGTGCATTCCAAGTAATATCAGTCCAACTGCAGTTATAAGTAATAACTCAAAAAACACAATAAAGTAGAGATGCAGCAATACTAAATTTCCCCACCGACACTACCGATGCCAATATCGATTCTGAAGATTAAATTAATATTTCTTCACTTTCTGAATGTTATTAATTCAACTATTAATAGTTGATTTCAACTGGTAATGTTTCTTAACATTTTCTATATACTTGGAGAAAATTCATTGCATTTTCCTGATCATTCCTGAAATTGCTATTATTGATCGATGCCGATTGTTGGCCGATATGTAGGTGTATCTCTACAATAAAAACATGATTTTTGATTTTATTTGAGTTATCTGTTTTTGCAAATTAACTCTTCAGATATTCATGGAAGTTTAAAATGACTGAAATTTCAATTTTGAGGTAAACTGTTCCTTTAGGGGTCAGACTCAGAGTAAGGTTCATGTTGTTTATATGAGTCAAATATCAATAATACAGTTTCATATTCAACAGTTGGACAAAAACTAGTTTCAGTACATGTCAAGCAGATGACACCTCGATGGCATGTTGTCATGGTTACAGTTCAAATATGAGTTTGGCCTTTATGATAGACAGTGTCGCCCTTGAGATGCATTTGTGTGTTTGTGTGAGTGCGTGTGTCAAGATCTGGCCTGTCCTTTGTTATAGCGGTTAACACATTCTCACCTGTACACATTAAATCTCACAACCACCTGCAGCACTGGATAACTGTTCACACATTATCACCCACTGAGCACACACATTTTCTCACAGTGCTGTTTCATAGCCTACATTACTGCATGGCCCTGTAGGGGATAAGATAGCAGCCAACTCGAGTGCTGTGATGCTATATAAAGAGACAAATGGGCAGCACTGGCACTTTCTTTCTGTCGTCCTAACAGGTTTAAAGTAGGAACTTAAGGTAAAAAAACCTAAAACAATTCATATTTCACAAAGAAAACAAAGGAGTTTTTATCAGCGAATGCACTTGTAATATCTCATCACCCGTCTCATCTAACTCTTCCCCTTTTCCCTCTCTCTCTCGCTCTCTCGTGTCATCCCTATCATTTCTTTCTCTCCCTCTCGCTTTAATTGTTTATATGCATTAACATTCCCCAAATAGACGTTGTTCAGGTGACAGGGCTGTAATTTGCCAGGCCCCTGTTCCACGGTGCGGTGGAGAGAGGTAAGCAATTTAGGTTTGCGTGGCGGCTGTAATCTGGGGTTGTCAACGGCCCGCGCCATTCCAGCCTATGCTAATCAATCAGTTGCGGCCTGCACCCGCTCATCTGAACGACTTAGACCCGCACCCGCGCGTTGATATATCTATTAGCGTGCCGTCGGCCCCGTGCCGCAGCGAAGATGAGATTCCACCAGCTTTGGCATTTTCTCTCACAGATAAGTAAGCTATCAGGCCACCGGATAAATAGCAGAGCAAAGAGTCGCCTTGGCCCCCGCGTGCGCCTGTGACAATGCGGCGATGGCTCTCCTCCCCTCATTATACGCCGCCACCCCTAATCCAAAAAAGTTGTTTACCAAGAGAGGAGGCCAGCCTTATCTACCCGAGGCACAGTGTTGCGGCTTTGAAAACACACTCGTGTGCGCAGCTGGGCAAGACGAAGGGGCTTTTTCCTCTCTATTCTGTCATTTCTGTGTGGTTAAAGGCTGTATTTTTTGTCAGTCTGTGTGTGCACTGAGCATTGCTGAGGGGTGTGTGTGTCCGTATGAACGCGTTTGGGTTGTAAATGATTAAACGCCTTGAATGTGAACTGAGTGTTCATGCAATTCCAGAGAAAAATCAGAGGCTGTCTCTGACACGGCTCTGATTGGTGTTTACATCTGATGCAAAGACTGTAGGGTAGAGTGGGGAGGCACTTTTTATTTAGGTGATTTCAAGAAATTGTCTATTACATTTACGTTACATTAACAAGTATAAAAAAATCTGAAACAATTTTATATTGTACAGTCATTTACAATCAATTAAAGTAATTTAGATTTTATAAACCAGGAAAAGGTTTAATATTCAGATTATTCAATGTATTTCAATATATTTGTTATAGTATTTCCTGCATGGGGGGTACACTCTTAAAAAATAAAGGTCGTTGGTTCCACAAAGAACCATTCAGTCAAAGGTTCTTTAAAGAAACATCTCTTTCTTACTTTTTATAATCTGAAGAACCTTTCTTAGCCATGAAGAACCTTTTGTGAAACAGAAAGTTCATCTCATTTCAGTTCACCTCCTTGTATAATAGACATTATTTTGAAATACAGTTCATTTTAGCTGATATGTGAAAATGTGCTTTGACATGCAAAAATAATTAATCGCTTTTAATCATATTATTTTGATCATATCTGTGGATGTACGTGCGTGCTCCGTATTCCTGAGTGGGAGTTAAAATAGCAGTGTGAGGGAACAGATTGCACTTGATCATGCTGAAATGCGCTCTTATCCATTATTGGATCTGAAATGGAGGAGGCTTAGGAATTATCTGAGGCCGGCGGTAATGTGGAGATCATCTGGAGAAAGCTGAAGGCCGGCTGGTGTTCCGAATGGAATTGTGAACACCCTGTGTTGCAACTTTCTCCATTTTGTTTCTTAGAGGCTGCCTGAGTCCGATTTTCCTGTCATAGTGTGTACTGAATTTGCTGAACTTGATGTTGTTGAGGAATGTATATTTTACTAAATGGTATTGATCTTTAACCTCACAGCATCTAACCCTACGTAAGCACATAGTGGTGTTATAAATTGTGTGCAATGAGTGCCGGGCAGCATCTGCACATCTCATCCCAGCTCATATAATTATCATCTGGCCTTTCCGCTGGGATTAGCCAGGCGCTGCACTTTTGCAAAGTTCAAAAGGTCAATAGTTCATCCACAAGGACTGCTTGTACTGAGGTGCTGCGTACCAAAGTTCTTGTTTAACAGTTTTGCATTGCGCTTTAGGGGAAGCAGAGAAAGAGAGAGTAGCAGATCAGCTCTGTCTCATTTTGTAATTGATGGTGAGAAGTGATTGGATTACCCCAGGAAGAGCTTTAATCTGCTATCACCTCATGGCTTCTTCATTTCCTCAAGTGCATCTTGACCCCTGGCATTAGCAAAACACACCTAACATGCACATGTGTGTTTTGGGGTAGAATATAAAAAACTGTTGGTTTAGATTTAAATTTGTGGTGTCTCTCTTAGTGTAAAAAATTGTTTACATTACCCAAAACACTGACGCTGTCAGCTACTAAAAATTGACTCATTATTGGCAAAAATAGCGTTTTTATGTAATTCATTATAAGTTCACTACATTACAAGTTTTTTAGTTCTATGTTAATGTGTCATGTGAATAGGCCGTGCAAAAATGTAGCGTTCTGTCAAACTCCCAGGCAAACATTTGCCGATCAATGCTACATAATTTGAATGAATGAACTAATGAATGAATGAACAAATTGATGAAAGAATGAATGAATTTTGAAATAATGAATGAATGAATTTAAATTGATGAAAGAATTGAAGAATTTAAATGTGCTCTATAAATATACACAACCTAGGTTGACTAAAGTTGAGAGGGAGCAATAGGTCAGTTAAGTATCGGGCAGCCAGGTTATACAGTGCTTTGTCGACATGATAAGTTGAAAATCAGTTCTATAACAGGCATCCAGTGTAGAGACAAAGGTGCAAATTAATTAAATTTACTGCATATTATTTGCAATTTTGCTGCAAACACATTCAACTAATATTCAATAAAAATGAGGAATCATTTTAAAGACAGCATGAATTTCTTTATGGTCTACTTCTGCCATGATTATATCTCACCATATTATTATTGAAAAGACCTCTAAAAGCAGAAAAACTCCTGCCCTTATTAGGCAGCCCCTATGTTATCTCACCATTTTGTGCAATTGCTGAATCAGTCCATTTCAAATGTCATTTAAAAAACGTCTGACTTATGAGAATGTCATTAGGCCATTTGTATGCAAGCAGCGTATTTAAGTACACCGGCACTTTCTCCAGAAATGTTCTTTGATACATTTTTTTCTGTAATACAACAGTGCTGATTTTTTTAAGGAAATACTTGAGGGAGCCAAACTCAAATCTAAATAACACGAATCACCAATCTCATAAAACCACAAGCCTCTTGAGTGTTTTATTTCTGAAAAATGCAAGGTGGTGATCCAACCTCATAGATATTGAGTTTTTCAATTCTCAGCGTTCTGTCGCAGAGGAGACTAGAACTTTAGAGAATCGAATGAAATCGTCATAAAGCCATAAAGTTGTTGTTATGATGACCGCCAAGTGTCATAAGTTTGTTTTTCTGTCAAACTAAAATCCTTATGTGATAAATCGTCGGCTGGCCTCTCGAAATGTCATGTGGTTCATCAGCAAGTGGAATACCAAGCAGGTGCTGTCTGTTTTTAATGGCACAGGCATATGTTGACGTTTTATCAATAGACATTATTAAATCTTGCTTGGGTGAGTTAATCTCAAGCTGATGGTGCAGAGAGGTTGAGAGAGACAGGCTTTAACAGGCCTTCCTGAAAGGCAGGTCATAAGCTGCTTATTATATCGACTGTGTCTTACACACACACACGCACACACATTTTCACTCCCTCTCTCTCTAACCCTCCGTATTTCTATAGTTCTTTATGCACACCGACTGAAAACATTAGTGTCTGTGCACCAAAACACGTTTCTTTGTTCTGTTCTGAAACAGTAGAATAACACTTCATAAATTTTTAAACATGAAGATGCGTCGACAAACAAGTAAAGTTACACACGCAAATCCCAACACGAAGGAGCTCCCATCAAAGGACAGCTCAGGGGCCTAAGTTTATTGAAATTACTATTTTCCTCAGCAGTGTGTGTGTGTGTGTGTGTGCGTGTGTGTGTGTGTGTGTGTGCGTGTGTGTGTGTGTGTGTGTGTGTGTGTGTGTGTGTGTGTGTATATGTGTCTGAGAGACAATAGCAGCTTTATGGCTCTTGCTGGAGCTAGCAGAAGGAGCAGAGGCTGACAGTGGGTGATAAGACCACCAGCCTGCTTCTTGTGATAATCGTTCGCTGGACCCCCACTCACTCTGTGCACGGCTTACAAGTCTAAGTAGCCAGAATCTTGTGTGTGTGTGTTGGAAGCGAGCGAGCCGGCTTCTTTCTGTGAACAGAGGGAAACCACCAGTGTGAATGAGAGCGAGACATTGTCTTTGTTGCATCACATGACGGTAGCATCCTTGTGCAAGAATGCAGAGTGTAATAAAGCAAATTGTGCTTCTTTGGTTTTTAGGACACAGTTTCATTCAACTATTATGTTCTTCAAGGTCCAGAGTATCCATCAAAGTGTCCACTTGATTCATGCAAGGAAATCTGAGATTAAAGGGATTCTCCACCCAAAAATGAAAATTAATGTCATGAATTACTCAACTTCAAGTTGTTCCAAACCTGTGTAAATTTCGTTGTTCTGTTGAACACAAAGAAAGATATTTGGAAGAATGTTAGGTATTGAGATTTCTGCGGTACCATTGACTGCCATTAAAATGGTTATCGGATGTTCACCTCTAACCTCTCTCTTCTCTTTCAGGTGTTTGGCCCTCTGAAGAGGTGATGGCCTACTATTGCCTAAAGAAACGTCACATGTTTACGTGAGCCAACCTTCTCACTTTCTCTTGCTTTCTCTTTTAGCTCCATATTTCTGCCTTTGCTTTAGCTCCCTCTCTGTCACTTTGGCCATATGACAGAGAAGCAAGGGGCACTTTTTGATTTGCACTCAAGGCAGTACACAATCCTTTGATTTCCTGTTTTTACATTCAAGAGGCAGAGGAGGGAAGAGAAGCTTATCGATCACACAGTAGCAAGCTGAAGGTCAACTGGGCATATAGAGACAGAGCAGGGTTTTGCGCCCTTGGGCCAATGGTTGTGCAGAATTGTGTGTGAATGTTTAACAATAACTTTTTTTTTAATATATATAAAATCTGTTTTTATAACGAGCTGTGGAAAAATTTAAGAGACCATTCCAAATGTTTATTTAATCAGCATTTCTAGATGTGTTGTGGCCATTCCAGTCCACTATCTGTTGAATTTCAACAAAATCAAACCTCAGGAGTGACACAAAGTGTCAAATATTATATAATCAATATTGTCAAATATGTACAAATATTACTGTTGTATTGCTTGAAAATGAATACAAACTTGTTTTCTTTACAGTATCTTTTCTGTTATATTAACCTGTTTCTCCAGTTTTCATTTTCTTCAAATAAGTGCAAATAGAAGCAATATTTTTGTTTGAAATTCAGGAAAATTTTGTGAGTAGTTCACAGAATAAAACAAAAATAATATTTTTACCTAAACACATACCTATGAATGTTAAAAAAAGGTCTTTGAAATGATCTCTTAACTTTTTCCGTGACTGTATTATTGGTATAGTATACAAATATTTTTTCTATTAATTATAATGGATTTTTAGCATTTTTGTATTAGAGTCAGGGCAAGCGGTGGTTATATTAACTTACTTGAAACTCTCTCACACTGGCCCCGGGGCCTTATTTTTGTGTCCTGATGTTGAGATGTGATGTAGTCTGTGTATTACTTGTACACATATATTTGAACCTCTTAATCAAAGGCCAAAATTTCATTTGCATGTGCACAAGCACCGTGTTTGTGTGCGTGTGTGGCGCGGCTGCGCACGCTTGTTCCTTTATGTCATCAAGTGCTGTGCACCCACTTGCTATCTTCTAGACCTGTTATCAACCACTCACAAAAAAGAGAGAAAAAGAGCAGGATAACACAGAACAAAAAAAGTCAATTTACAGAGAGGGCCCATCTCTTCTCTTCATCCCTCTGGTTTTTCGCCTTTCTTTCCACTAGCCCAATGTACAGCCAAATAGCTACCTGTCACTGGGGCTTTGTCCCCGCTGCAGCTCATACTAGCAGTTTTGTGCGCATTAATTTTTAATTGCACTCCCTCATTCAACAATCGCTCTCACTTCATCCTCCGTTCCATATCTCTGTCAATGGAAGGTGTCGGATCACGGGCTGAGAGCCGACAAACACATGGAGACATAGAAATGACTGGTGAAATGAGGAAGTCTCTCTAGCAGTGTGTGTGTGTGTGTGTCTGTCTGTGCGTGCGTGCGTGTGTGTGTGTGTGTGTTTAAGAGAAAGAGAGAGCAGGTGGTTCTGGTGAGGGTTTGAGTTGCTTTTGATATGTGATGACTGTATATTTTGTGTAGGATATACACAGATACATTTTATGCAGATTATAGTGTTACATTTTTATCTCATTCCATTTCTTCCTGTGTAAATTATGTGAATTACCTTTCATATGAATTATTTGTGCAGGTCTCTGTGTAAAGTATGTGTGTGTTGGTTTACTATACTTTGGGGTTGTTATTATTTTGGAGGAAATTCTTGAATAATGTTTCATGTATTTAAAGAAAATGCTTAGTAAACATACTCAATAAAAAATAACATCGGTAGCATTATAGAAAAAACAAATGTGTGTGTGTGGGTGGTTGTAAATGTGTCCTATGGTGTGAAAGCAAAAATTTAGGGAAAAAAATAACAATGAAAATAAATCTGTCCTATGCTATTTTATATTATAGGCTAAATATACACTTTAGGATAATATAGAATAATATATTATTAGCAGCTTGTTTTCTTATTTTTACGTTACATCATAGGACACAACGTTATATTTGTCAACTACCAATGTGTGTATTTGTAAAGGCAGAAATACTAGAAAAACTATATATACCACTTCGCAAGATGGAAACACTTTTCCTAAAGCACTTCCAGTTTCATTATTTTATTTTTTAAATCTTATAAATATAACAAAATCTTTAAAGATATTTGTTCAACATTTTGATATGATTCAGTTATAAATGTTCTATTGGTTGTATTCTGTTCAAACATTTGTGTAGTGTTAAAAAACTGAAACAGGAAGTTCTTCTGGACCAGCGTTGTGTACATATTCCAATGTGGTCTATAAGGAAAGGATCATAACCATTTTTTTAATTGACATCAATGTCATTTGATGTACCATGCAAATGGTAATCATTCAACACTTTTTATATCAAAAACATACACAGTATATTAACATTTGATACCGTCACGGTGCCACTGTCACATTATTTTTGATCCCCATAAGTTTAATTAAATGCTCCTGCTGCCCACAAATCCACATTTCCAGCAGGAAAAAGGACAATTCTTCTTTTGTGAATGTACATACACCAACATTCTCCCACATGCAGAGAGAAAGAGGGAGAAGGAAGGTTGAGATCAATGAGCCCAGTGGAATTGCATTCCAATCAATGGTATCCCCCTACACAGGCAAGTTAATTAGCGTTATTGTTAAGACACAACAGCCGTCCCTCTCTCTCTCTGCATCTTCCTTTATCTCTCTATTGTTTTTTCTTAATCTCATTTGTTCTCCACTAGGTTTTTTTTCAGCTAGCAAGCTTACACGATGATGTAATACTGATATTTCACTTAAATGCTAAACCCATCGCTCTCGCTCTGTCTCACAGGGGCTCCTCGGTGTGCGAGTTGGGTGGAGGGATGACATGTCTTGCTGGGCTCATGGTAAGTCAAAAGTGAACAAAAATGCTCACACAGACTGACAGTCACAGGCAAATGGGCAATTTCCATCAGCATGGGTAATCTAACATGGGCATATTGTACGCAACAGCACACGTTGACATTTCTACCTCAGTGACCATAAACACATGTAGCCCAGAGGGCTTACTGTACTTCATCAAAAACACACGGGCATGCAAATGCAAGCACTTTCTCACTCTTTACTCTCGGTCAAACACAGAAACACACACACACACACACACACACACACACACACACACACACACACCAGTGGCTTAGGCTCTGACTGTGTGTAGTGTATAGTAGTTTGTAGTAGCCTCTCCAGATGGACAGGCTTAACATGTTATCGATTTCGCCTTCACAAGACCAGCTTTCCCGTATCTCCTCACTCAATACCCCCGTGTTGTGACATTACGGACCTCCAGTGGATCGCCCTCTTCGTCCCCCACTCAATCTCTCGCTCTTTTTTCCTCTAGCATTCCTTACTCTCGTCCTCACTACGGACTTCTTCATGGCAGCTTTGTTACAGACATCATTCATGCGGGAAACATGTGTTTCTTGCATCTCTTATGCGTTCCACTTCTCTCCTCTCTGCTCTTCCCTCCCTTTCTCTTCTCCGTCAGGTGCCCTGCAGGGTTTTGGCAGTGCTGCTTAGATTTTTTGGGGGGTGACTGGTTGGTCTCCTGCAGGTCTTAATGCCCATATGGCTAGCTGGTGCTGGGGCCCAGTGACTTGACACTTGCCCATAGGGCAAAAACTCTGCATGACTCTGGAGAAACATTACTGCTGTATTGTACTATGTCTCTTTCTTGTTTTATTATCGCTGTTTTTACCTTTTAATACATTTTACCAGGGTGCTAAAATAACATTTGCCGAATGTGAGCAAATAGAATAGAGTTACTCAGTGTCACATGCGGATCAAATCAATTAAGCCTTCTACTAAAGACAACATTTCTTGCAGCTTGTGCTTCTTATAAACGTCTTTTTTATATTATTAAAATATTTTTTTATACGTTTATAAAAGTTTATAATTTTATAACTATTTGTGGTTACACGCAATCAAAATGTGTCGACTTGATACCGGAACAACCCAATGTCTTGCTATTGTTTAGCATGCAAAGAAAAAGCAGCTGGGCAATTCCATGCAAATGTCAACCTCTAGAGGAAAAAATCAAATTTTTACCAAAGGTTTTCACCACACTGTCAGATGTCATAGTTTTTCTTAGTCATATAAGTGAATTGTCACATCCATAACGGTCCATATTCCTCATAAGTGGGCACACGGACATTTAATTAAAACTATTTTGTTGTCTATGAAGAGCATCCCTTCTCTATTTGTTAGGTATTATTGCTTCTGGTTTGCAGTATGTTGTCTCTCAAAAACGTGCGTCATGTTACTTTTTTCACATCCATAACACATAAATTTGTCCCTCTTTTATAACAGACAACTTGTGCATAGACTGATATTTTTCTGATGTCTGGACTCTATCATCAGGGATTTAGTAAAATATAAACATACGTTATAAAATCTGAGAATTTATATTTCGAAACTGCAAATGTCACATTCATAATGCTGGAATTGCCCATCGAAATAATCCTACATGACGACAAATGTAAATATTTTTTATAAAATTACAGTTTCATTGTAGGTAAGATTTATTTAAAAAAATCCCAAATCTCGGGCCAAAATGTAAAATCTTATCATTCACGAGCGCAACCTGAAAACTCCCGACCGCCTTTACGAACGCACACGCGATACTCCCGTCCCCGCGTCTGCCCACTGCACCTCTCCAAACAACTGTTACACCGGCTGTGATAAAGACGACTACTTGAATGAAAAGACTGTATATAAAAGAGCAAAGAAAGAGCTGACAGCGGAGCAGCACAAAGGCAGTGGCGTTCGCAGTGCAAAGTTATATGAAGGGCATCAGGCAGGCCTGACGAGCTGAGTAAGGAGTGACAGCGTAGCGCGATGGCCCCGCCTGATAAACGCCACACTGCAAATGAAAGGCTCTGCGCTCGCCATCATCCCCTGTCACAATGCAATTACCCAACAGAGTGATAGCAAGATAGAGGGCTCCCAGCCACCGGGAATGATAAAAGTATTGACTGATTTGATTGAATGATTAAAATAATGCAGACGTAAAATGAAAAAACGGCCAAGAGACGGAGATGGATGGAAGGGAGCAGAAACGAGAGAGAAAGTGAGACAGGGTGGTCGTTTCTGGAGTGGGGTTTTAAAAAAAATCGGCGCCGTTCCGATATGACGTGATTGTGTACGGTGTTGTGAGGATGTCTGGCTTTTGTTTCTGTTCATTTATTTTCATTCTTTTCTTTTTCCACAGATTGCAGTTTGTGCTGATGTGAAGGAAGTTCTGCTATCTGATGGAAACGAGAAGGCGATTCAAAGTATCCTTGTAGTATGGACCAATGCAGGTGTGTGTGTTCCACACCCGGGCATTTGGAAAGAAACATGCGGTAGTGAAACTCATCTCCACAGACGTAGTGTAGAATGGAAAACCTTGACGTCTATTTAACCCCTATTTACCACATTCCACGTTCCACCTCACACATCCAGCTTTCTCAAAGAATACCCTTACACCCCACCCCCGACACATCTGAATGAGAGTCAAATCATCCAGCTGACACCCGAAACCTGCATTTAGCATGGTTAATACATATTCATACCATTGAAGGCTACCGCTGTGTGTGTTGACTTACCTGCTCTTTGTCTCACCCTCTACCCCCGTCTTCCATTCCTCTATTGACTTTCCCTTTTGCCAGGAGCACAGATGAAGCTTAAACAGGTGACAGGGCTTAGCTCAAACCTTCCTTTCCCGCTTCCTTTCTCCCTTTTTTTGTATTCCTCTCTCCATCTCTTGTTTCTCCACCAGAGTTGCTCTAACTAGAAAGTCGTTTGTCTCACAAAGGCGGGAAAACACGGGAAATTACGGTGCCGGCGTACATTAGTGCAACAGCCGCCACTGCCACTACAGTGAGATTTATTGAATACCGAGACTCAGAACAATAGATGTGGCATAAAAATTAACACAATTCCGTACTGAGAGCAGATTTGTTTAAAAGAAAATGGAGAGAAGGGAAACCGAACAAGACATATTCACAACATTCAGCGCCTGTCTCTGAAATGTTTCCTGTAATGGGTTGTGAATAGACTGGCAGTAGGCTGATTGGGAATTAATTGGCAGTGCTTTGTTTGAGAGATGTTTCTGCCATAATAGAACACGGAGAGATCTGATGATCGGGCCAGGAACAACAAATTCTCGTGAAAATCTTGTAGCATATAGAACCATGTAGTATTTTCTTTCTTTGTTTGTGTTCAGTCTATGAAGAGACTGAAATTAGCATGTTAGTGATAGGATTGCGCTAGACTCTAGTTTTCAAACTGGGGTCCGGGGAACCCCAGGCGGCCTCCAGAATGTTCTAAAGGGTCCCCAGAACATTTTTGAGAAAAAAAAAACAACAAAAGTTGTAGATTTCTACTAAGATTATTGCAGTTTAATTTCTACAAACAATAAATTGTAGGGGTGTGAAGAGATCTCGTAGCCAGTATTTACAAGACCCATTTAACAAAACGTTTCTTTAATAAAATTAATATTATGGGGCTGTCAATAGATAAAAAAATTAATTGCGATTAATCGCACCCTTTTCGTGTGATTAACTGCGATTAATCGCACACGTATAGTGAAATTAAACATACACTATTTATTTTGTTTAACATGTTTATTTTAGTGCTGTCAATCGATTAAAATTTTTAACTAACTAATCACACACAGCATTTATGTTTTTAAATATACTTTTACATTCTAATAATTTCACATTTTATCTCCAAATTAATCTAGAAACAACACATTTCTTTAACAGCGTCATTTTATGAATGAAACCCAACATTCTAATATTGTTGGCTTTGCATCTGATGTCTTTATTAAATATAATATTTTTTCTACTAATCAAACCCATTATAATAAGTGTGCCCCTCCTACCTGTCTTACCTGTCGTTAAATATTTTTAACGCGTTAATCTGAAAAAATTAATCGCATGCGTTGTACGTGTTAACGTTGACAGCCCGAATTAATATACAATCAAATTCAACAAATTGTTTATTTAATACAATTATTATACAATAAAATATAAATAAAATAAAATATAAATTGTTACATTATTAGCCACTAGCCAGTCCGCTCAACAAACACGGACCAGAAGTTAACTTCGGGCCAGGCGTCTGCATCCGATGAAACCGACTCTTAAGTAGCAACATACTACTGTACTTCTGTGTATACTGTATGCTGCCTTATAAAGCAACCGTGTGATTACATTTGGAAAGCTTTAAATACACGCCAACTCTTTGAATTGCACAAAAATGGCCCCTGCATGATTCTCAATTGATTTTTATCATTTTTAACACACAAATCCTTAGTTAAAATCCATTTCTTGTCACAATGCATTATAGAATTGCTCTGTTTCTAAGGATACATGCCTTTCAAGGATGCTGCCTTACAATCTTGCTTAAAATCTATTTTAGGTAGCAAAGTATAATTGAAATGTCCTTTTAAACATCTTCACGTCAGTAGCACAACTACATGCCTCCTTCATACAATAAATTGCCAGCTGACTAGGGTTTAGAGCACAGCAAAAAATGTCCAGGTATTACTCAGATAGTGATGCTGCATGTGGGAATTTCTGCTCATATTGTATATTTTTAGCTTAAGGCACTTTTAAAATGAGAGAGGTACAGCAGGCAGCTCTGACCTCTCCCCCAGTGGTATTTTTCTGATTGGATTACACTGTAAGCTTCCCACTTTCTCTCCTTAGCAGCTGATCGCACCAGTGTAACACTCACACTCTGCTTCCTCCCCTCCTGCCCTCTTTCATCGAGGGATTTACCCTCCATCCCAGCGCTATAGATTGGATTTGCTATGCTTGTTTTCCGTGGAGCGAGAGAGAAAGCGTGAAAAAAAGCAGGAAATCGTAATTGAATTAGTTTAAAACTGTCAAGGGGTCCATTCATAGATGTGCTGACATCAATCCCGCAGTATAACCACAATGGGCAGAGGCACATCTGAGGAGATGGGTGCAGGTTAAAAGCCTCCCTATTGATTACCTATGGCAATTCTTTGCATGATTTGGTTTCAAGCTCTGTGGTAATCTGAGGATGAGGTGGGGAGAGAGAGGCCAGAAAGAGGCCAGACTATGTAGAATGACTTCATTACATGACAGACTTCATGAAATTGATTAAACTTTAACACTCTGGCTTCTTTGCTGAAGGAGATAACGAATTTACGAAACGCACTCTGTAGAGCAGTTTGTCCATTTAGGGATACTGTAGAAACAACATGGTGAATTCCCGCGGTGTATGTAGATCGAAATAGCTCATTCTAAAACCATAACGCTTCATTATAAGGTCTTTATACACCTCTGAACACATATGGGTGGTTTGCTGGACAGGGACTAACTTAAACCAGGAATAGGCCTTAGTTAAATTAGGACATTTAAGTCGTTTTTACAAAAATGCATTACAAAAAATGATTACTTGTGTGCATTATGAGACAAATCAATGGCACTGATGTATTTTTAAATTTGTCTGTGCAAGCTGTTTTCAGTTTAGACAGCTCTGAAATTTATTTTAGTCTAGGACTAGTTTTAGTCCCTGTCCAGGAAACCGCCCCATAGTTATGTACTGTACTGTATATGTATTATATTGGATTTCTGTCAATAGATCCTTTAATGTCAATAGAAATCTGTAAATGTTTTTTTGCAAACCTAAAAATGTTTAGTTGTTGTTTTTTGGTAAATGAATTGGTTAAAAATAGTAAAATCACCCAGCAAGTTCTCAGCATACAATTAGCATTGTTGAAAAACTTCTTGGAAGCATTTTTTTTTAAAGAAACACGGGTTAGTTTTTAATTGTTTAACTTGAATTGATTTTGGTCACGATATACCCAACCCAACCTTTCAGGAATTCGTAACTATTTTACGAGGTGGCTAATTCATATGAATTCATACAATATAAAATCTATTCAAATGTAAGATTATTTAAAAAGCTCAACTAACCACACCTCTAAACTAAACATCACCGGCGAGAAAGCAAATCGTGCTACGAATTTGATTGTAAAACGAATTAGCCACCTAATTTTCACCTGGTAAAATACCTACGAATTCCTGTGAGATTGTGTTGTAATACCGTTTATGCTGCTTCACACATTGTGTGACTTCTTAAATAAATTATTCAAGAATGTGGAAAATAAACAGATATAAAGAAACATGTAGCTTTGTCTTTAGACTCAACTTTTAAATGCTAATGAGTGTATCTGTCTTTATGAGGGTAGTATTTTGTTTTTTGTATTTCTATTAGTTTTTAAGCAGTTTTTGGTCTTAACCCATGTGCCAGACGTGCGCAGTGTTATAGAGCGAAACAGGCTAGATGGGCTCCTCCTGTCTTCCAATGTGTCCACCAGGTAAGAACCCTCACACACACACTCCCAAACATCTGATAATAGAATAACTGGTATTGCATTACAGCCATACAAAGTCTATCTCTCGAAACAAATACGATCAGAGTGTACATAAAGTTTTGTATTATTGAGCGCTCCATGAAGTATAGGAAAGTGTGTTTGGGTAAAGTGGCATTCATGGCACTTATGTGCAGGACATAATAGTGTCGTTAAGTAGGCAAAAATGAGGTCGCAAGGCTTCACGTCACTCTCTGAACCCAGTTGGCCTTGTAGCGGTGTATCCGAGGCCGCCGGGCGAGCACTAGAACCCCTGCGTGCCGAGACGTATCCATGCAGATGATGAGCCACTCTCCGTGATTGAATGCCCTCATCTAGAAAACTCAAACACACACACTAACACCCCTCTCTCACATTTGCCAAAACACAGCTCATCCACTGTGCACACCATCACGCAAATGCATTATCACCTAAAAAGTAATTTTGGCACTCGGTGATCTAACCACCCCCCCACACACTTCTCTCCTCTCGCTTGCTCGGCACATTTCCCCCTCCCTGTGTATTTACACTGGGCTGATGAAGTGAAAGAGTAAACGTATAATTAGCCTGCATTACTTTGATTGTTTTCTTTAGAGATTAGGCTTCCTGTCAGAGCGCGCGGTTTGAGTGGGGTGAAGGTCGCCCGTGATTGGTTGAGGGAGGGGTGGGGGGGCTCTAGATTCACTTTCTCAAGACAGTGAATAAGCAGCGCGGACCCCCGCTGAGAGAGGAGATTGTATTTCCACAAGACATAATTTTTGTTTACTGACTGTTAATAATGGCTAATTAATAATCTGATTTGCTTGCCTGTGAACCGGCCCTAGCACTTAAAGAAAAGAGAGAAGACAATTGTCAGCAGACAACGCATCAAATAAAAAAGTGCCAGGTGTGTGAAACCCACACTGGACACTTCATTGTAAGTGTGGGATTATGGGTAAATTGTGCAGTGGGTTTTTGAGTTCTGTCATTGGTTCTTCATAAGCTCTTGCGGACTCTCTTACTGTGTTGTCCACTTTCAGGGTCGTGAGATGGGACAATGAGGATGATGTGTCTTCTCTGGAGGGTCGCTTTGACGTGGTGATGTGCGCTGACTGGTAGGTTGACTCTTTTGTTGAACTGTCAGCTCTTCAGAGATCCACTGTCAGCTGGTATACAGTCACCCTAAATATGACACCCTATGCAATCTTTGTTACCTTCAAAACCGATCTTTCAGGCCAAACTGCTTTTTCTTTGTGGACAACTTTAATGACACAATTTCTGATGTTGGAGATGCTATATGTGACAGTCTGTTTTCTGTAAGTCAGGAGGTTCTCTCTAAAGCAGCCATTCTTACTGCTATTACAGAATAAATATCATACCTCGCATATTACCAGCATCTTCAGCCACAATATGTCTACACCTTCAATAAGAGCGTGCACCTTGCTGTCCCAGTGATGTGGCATTAATATTCCTGCGCTCGTAACGCTTATCAGATGGCAGGCGTCAGCCCGAGGATGGGACTGCATTATTTCCCCTCGGCTGGCTCCGCCAGGCATTTCCATTTTTCAGAAATTGCCTTTTTTTCATGCTTGGCGTCCCAGCAAATGGATGTCTTAGGCAAATTGCAAATAATTATGCCTGTGCAAGGAGAAAAAGAGAGAGAGAGAGAGAGAGAGAGATTGTAGAGCAATACAAACATTTCAATTAGCCAGGTCCTGAACATGCGGAACTATTGTTTTTTTTCCTATTGTGTGTCAGTGTGAATGAATTGTTGTGTGTGCATAACACGCATCTTTAACACTCATTTGGAAGTAAATTTAGCTGCTGGTACATTTAGAATTCATTATGTAATGCAAGAGAATTTGATTTTACTCTGAACGCCTTCTTGGGTTGTTTGGGAAAATCAGAATGCAGAAGGACTATTCAGTGATCAAAGAACACTGAATATTTTCTTATGTCTTTATTTTTATATAATGTGTTAAATTTAAGTTTTCAAATAATATGTTGCAGTGTTTTGGCCTTTACAGTGAATCTACTTCATTTTCATTCAAATGAATTTTTGTAAGATCTTATCGGTTTGCTTATACTGTACATGCCAGAGGATTAACTGATTCTTTGTAATGAACTGTGCTCTCACTACAGAAGTTATATTACTTTAATTATATACTGTACATCCACTAATCACATAAATTCTGTGAATCAAACTTTTCCTAAAATCTATTATAATTTATTACGCTGTTGTTACATTGTTATAAACACAACCAAAGCAAAGGATGTTCTTTGGCATTGTCTCTATCCAGCACAAAGTGGTGAGGCTGACGGAGGCGGGGTATAATGATACCTGTGTGTTCTCTGGCGATGATCACTAAAGCCTGGCACAGCCTACTATTATTCTAATGTCAGACAAATGGCAGCTAATACGCAGGTAAAATGTGAAGCCGTGGGCCAGCATGAGATTGATTCGTGTGTAATAAGGAGATACTTTGTGTGTGCGTGTGACAGAGAGAGAGTGGAGGAACATACGTTAGGATGAATCACGCCGTGTCGGCCGTCCCCCCATTGCTCGCGCTGGCAACTCATCTGTAATTGCCGCGGTGAGGAGAGTGATCGCTTGGCGATTAACAGACATAACTGTGCTGCCGATCACCTGCAAAAAGGTCAACAGCCACACTTCTGCTCCAATTAATTATAGTCTTTCAGACAATTGTAAAGACAGACAAGACATACTGCAGCAATGTTCACGCTAGGAGAAGGGAGAGAGATAGAGACTCAGCTATGATAGCCAAAGGTTGTTCCGAAAGACGGCCCATTTGTCACCTTGTCTGAAGATTGCAAACCGTGTTTTGTAGCTATGCTAAGTTAGCAAAAACACTCAAGGCTCATAGATTTTCACTTGTAGTGCTTGTTTGCAGCAATATTTCCTCACTGCTGAGCTGGTGAGGTCTCATTTTAATGGTTAGATGCCTTTGGTTTTCTGTCAAGTTACAGACTGTAGTGAGTTTATTGCATTTTCCAATAATATTTTAATCATACTTAAATTCATAAATCAAAAAAACACAGTCTAGGTCTGTTTTGAAATTCCTTAAATATGACCCAAGATCACATGCAAAGGAAAACATAAAGTCCTACTTTTACTAAATAAATAAACATATAAATAAAACCTTGTATAGTATTGTATCCATTAAAATGAAAATATCATGAAACGTTTGGCTTTATCCAATATGGGTCCCCGTGAGCTAAAGCAAGAGTTTTCATATGCATTAATACCTAAATGTACATGATCTTTTAATGACTTAATAATGGAAGATGTTACCCGCTTCTGTTTCTCAGCGCATCTGTAGTCACTGCATGTAAACATGCACACAGAGAGCTGGTTTTAAAGTGCTGTCCAATGGCACTCTGGAAAAAGATGCTGCATCCCATCACTTAGATCTTTACTTTGAATGGTAGCATCACCAGACTGGGATCAAGCATCTGAAGAAGCAGTCAGCCGTGTTCACGATAAGTGAATCATTCATCAGTATCCCCCACTTGATCCCTCTGGCAGTTCCCATGGCAATCGGTGCCTGTGAGATGCAGGTGAATCTCCATATGCGACTAAGATTCCCTTTGGTCTATTTATGGCTGACTTCGTGTACTTTGGAAGATGCATTTGCTAGTCTGCAACATGTACTGTAGCCGACCTTGACCTGGGAACTCTGAACATCACATGGACTTACAACCTGTAAAGTATTGTTACCAAATATATACTAAGATTTTTTCATAGAATGCTGTTTGCTGTTGCGTGAAGGCTTTTTTCTTTGTTCCGCAATATTGATTAGTTTCAGCAATATAGTTTTAATTGATTCATATATAATGAATGAATATATATTCACCTCCTCAGCTGAATATATGAAAAACAGCATATCGCCGCTGTCCTTCTGCAACATCGTATCTGCATATTTCATGATTTTAATTTTTTGCCATATATTATTATTTCACTAGGTTTTGCAAATATCTAACCATTAAAAAGTTTTAAAAAGTGCTTGTCAACTTTGACAACACAGTATTTAATCATTTAAAGAGCACAATGTTTTTTGATTCCCTGAACAGCAAATTTGGACATCGGAGGTTTCAGAAGGACAGCGACTAATACTGAAATTTTACTAAAGATACTAGCATAATCTGTTTAAATGTAAATAAAAGCTTTGCCTATATAAAAATATATACAGTATGTTCCTGGTACAGTTGTTACAGTAGAGACACTTTGCATTTTTTTTTCTGTCATTCAGCAATTGCCACTGTTACTGTCAGCAGGTGTATTAACATTTTACTCTTGTGCTGAAAGGTTTACTGAAAACCTTTTAAATGAAGTTTGGTTCTTCAATCAGACACATAGATGTTAAATGATTATTAAAGAATATGTGTTTTGATATGAGGAAAAGTTTATTGATACAAAAACACTGTCTGTCTATGAAGCAACAATTGCTTTTTCACCATTTTCATGTTAGGGGTACGCCTGCTTCATGCCACTTTAGAAAAACCCAGACTTTTTAGCACACACATAGCGCTGTGATTTAGGCAGTCTGAGGTTGTTGTTGAAGTCCTTGCATGGTTGGGATGTGATCACTGCTGTAGTGATTGATTGACTGAATGGAAAAGAGCTTGGCATCTCTCCTTTCTCTAAGCCTCCTGTGTGTTTGACTCCAAGATAAAGCTCTTTGTGTTTATGTACATTTGTTTGCATCTGTTTATTTTATCAGTTTTTAAGAAGATGTGTTATGTAGCTGGATTCTTTCTATCACATTTTCATATTTCATCCCTTTTTGAGCTTTGCAGTGTGTTTACACTTTTGTATTCTTATTCATTTTGTCAGAACAGCAATGGTGTGTACAATCTAGATCTTTTATATGATGGTTTATATCAATTCCTTGTCTGCTATTTAGCCCTATTAACTATAATGACAGTAAGCAGAAAAATAAAATATATAAAGGCACATAGTATAAAAGGTTAAAAATGGCACTACTTTGAGACAGGTTTTGAAAGATGGGATCATTTTAGATGTTTTTAGATGTGTTTTCATGGTGTGAAACGTTACAAAATGTCATCACTTGTAAATGTGTTTGTGTAACAAGAGTAGGGATTTTTGTACTCAAAATCCCTTCCATGCCCCAGAAAGCCTCACATGACTGTTAGGCCAACTGAATTCTCAATAAAACAAAAGCAATGTGAATAGCTATATAATACATAATAGAGTATGTATTATGTAGGCTTTCAAACATTTCAGCGTAAGCGTCTTTTTTTCCCGAATAATTTATCTAATGCCTCCACGGAATACTTAACGTTTCATTGTGCGGATGAAGTTAATGCACACTGGATTACATCACATTCCGTATCAAAAGCGGGTCAGAGCCGCTCATATTTTAATCTGACTATGACCACCTTCAGATTAACTCCGATAGAAGTATTTCAAAAATGATCCTTCTCAAGTTTTATTTGAGATATACTTCATGTTATTTTAAGCTTTGCATACGTTTTCGTTTACAGTTATGTATTTCTGTAATACTACCCGCACTTTTCACACAGACCAGGAAACAGAGAGATCTGAATGTCAGATAATTTATGACAACTTTCAACGTTAAGAAATGCAAGATATAAATGATAACCTGTAAATGTTCTATTGTATATACTGTATGTTCTGTTCCCAGAGGCACAATGTCATTTGCTTGTTAATACAAGATATATATTTCTTATAAAAAACAAAACAAAGTAAAAGCATTACATTACTCAGGTTGCTATAAGGAAGTAAACGAGGAAGCAGCACTAGTATAATGGAACCAGGATTTTGTTTGACATAGCCAGTCGAGCTTTCCTCCACTCTTACCCTAAACTCACCCTCTATTGTCGAGACTGACCTTCTCCACCCAAAACACAGGGTGAAAAGTTGAAATGCTAATGAAACTCTTCAAGCTGTCAAACTTGTGACCGCAAGACGTGGTCAGTGGGATCATACAAATCCCGCTGGTTTTAATCAACATAATTCTGCCCTTTGACCCCCGGGAAAGGAGGGCAGTGTGTACAGCCGGGTCAGAGGTGATAAGAAAATAGTTTTAAAAACTTGTCTGAAGACAGGTAAATCTCATTGGCACGCAGCTTAAACTTGGAGAAGTACTTGCGGGAGTTTAAATTCTGAATGAATCATAAGATCAGGTATTATATTTAAAAAGAGTGTTTTTACTCTGTATATATTTATATGAGCTAATAAAAGCAATTAAATATAAAAAATGTATATTAATTGTTTTTAGTAATGGTTTCATTGTATGTAATGGACATGTTTCTATGTTAATTTTATGTTTACAATCTGACCTACATGTATACATTGTTTATGACAACAACAAGTCAAACATTGGTTTTTCTCAATCCTGTAAAATTGTGAGTGTGGGGATAATTTTTTGTTGTTTCAGTTTGCATCGTGTGCACATCACATGTCACTGCTGTGATTGTTCATCTCTGTCAGCATACAGTATGTGTTTTTACATTTGATGCTTAAACAAGACAAGGAGAGATTTGTTCATTTCTAAGGGGAAAAGCATCTACACATCTACATCTACAAATAGTTTTTCGCTGTGCCGCTGGATTTATTCGTAAACAAAGAAAATAAATAGCCTGCTGCTTTATCTTGAACTATTATCGTTGCAATGCATTCTAATCTTTCTGGCTTTTTCTCCCGTCTCCCGTTCTCTTATTCTCTTAGCCTGTTTCTTGACCAGTACAGAGGCAGTCTGGTTGATGCACTAAGAAGATTACTGCGACCTGATGTAAGTGACTTTGTGTTTGGACTCTCAGTAATTAGTTGGCATGCAGTGATTGAGAAAGTAATGGAATGGCAGGATTAATATCACGTAATATTTTAATACTTATTATGTGCAACTTAGATTGGGTCATCTCATCTATTTTATGCCCTGCACTAATCATAAGACCCACGAGTCTTTCGTGGCCTCTTGATAAGACCCTGTAGAGCAAATGAAAAACACTTCAAAGATCACAAAGGATTTGTATTAATCTGTAAGGTTTTTAATGTGTTGACTTTGATATTTGAGGTCTTTATGTACGTATGCGTGTGGGAAAGAGATGGGTCATTTAATAACACGAGTGCCTTTTTCCACTTTGATCATATTAATAAATGTAAGGTTGACAATTTTAGATTTCAAGTCGACATAATAAGCTTTGTAGTTTTGTGAAGCATGGGTGTGTAAAACTACAAGGTGCTTGTTATAAAGAGAATGTAATGCTGATATGCCTACAAATATCCATTTTCAATTGTACAATCATGTCACAAAAGGCATTCCTGCGTCCTTATTTTTTTTCTAAATTTTATTCTCTCAGTGTCATTTTATTAACAAACAGCCTTTAAAATTCAGCCTTACAGACCATTTTATTATCAGAAAATGACGCATTGCAGTCTGGACGTAATTGATTGTTAATAGTGAAAACTATTAATAATATGCAGATGCTTTTAGACCTTTAATACCAGAAGTCAAAACAATCACTCATTCGGTTAATGAAAATGTCTGGTTCTGTCCCTCGTGGCTAAAACGAAAACAGTAAAACCGAATTAATGTTGGTGACTTTCCCCATAGCAGTACTGATCAAATGTTTGAGCAGATTTATCAAAAGCAATTAATTTTCCACCTAATGATTCTAATATGTTATTGCAAAATGAAAGTGGATCATCCGAGCAGCATACACAGCTGATTAACACATCTGCAGATGTATGCGTGCGCTTTTAATGTACCGTATGGCCCCATGTAGAGCTTATGAGAAAACAAAAACATCTGTTGTACTGAGATGATCCTGTTTTTCTCATATTGGTCCTTGTTTGTTTCGTTTGTGTCGGGTGCCCGTTTAATCAAACAGTAATGTGAGCATAACATATGAAATAATATTTAAAACAAAAGATTTCAAAGAAATTTGGAACCTTTGGGTAATCCTCTTAGTTTGTCTAGTTGGTCTGGGCTTGTTGATCTATAAAGAGAGGGGATGCGCTTTCAGCCATTGATTGGATTAGGTGAGCTTTAATCTATTTGTTTATTATCTAATATAATACCTGGGAGAAATCAAATGGAATGTAATGATGCGAACCACCATGTGCGGCGAGTGGGCTTTGAGGCGCAGCCGAGATGAGTTAGGCTGGATGGAGAAAACGGAGCCTACAACATTTGAAAGATTAAGTTCGCCTGTACATTTTTCTTCATGTAGCCATCTCGTTAAAAGTCCAGTGTGTCATTTTTTAGGGAGAATCTATTGACAGAAATGCAATTTAATATACATAACTACTGTATGTCTTCTGAGGTCTTTATAATGAAGCGTTATGTTTTTATTATCTGTCTACATACACTTCCCCTTACATGGAATTGGTCATGTTGTTTCTACAGTAGCCCTAAAAGGACAAACTGCTCTACAGAGCGCGTTTTGTAAATGCGTTAAAAACGTGACGTAATCTTAGTCCTGTGTCAGCCTCCGTAGGTGGAGTGAGCCGTTGGTTGCAGTTCGCAACCTCACCACTAGATGCTGCTAAATTTCATACACTGGACATTTAAAGTATGAGGCTGTTTGTTGGCATGAACATTCTTGCAATTCGGTTTAAAGGTGAAGTGTGTACTTTCTGTGCCACCTTTTACTCTGTGGTTTATCATTTAGTACAGGAGTCTTCAACTAAAATTGCTTGAGGTCCAGTAAACAAACCCTCATTACCGGCCGAGGTCCGGACAATTAAATACCTAAAAACATGAATTGATGGTTTTTGGCAGACCAAAGAAATAAACATGTCTTTTCATATCTATACGACGGAATAACAATTTCTGACAACAATATAATGAAGGAAATTGTGCAAAATGCCCTAATCTCTAAACCTGCACTGAACATACATTCATTTCAAAATTAACAACTTTAATAGAAAACTAAAGTGTTTTCTGCTGAACTGAGATAAACAAATAGCAGCATCAAGTTGTGACTGAACATCCTCTGATAATATTTCAGCTCTTCTTGTGGTTGTTGCAGCTGAAAGGGGGGTTAGTTTCATATTTTCTTTTACTTCATGTCTTTATTTTCCTTCTAAAAGTGTTTCACACGCAGCCTCCATGCACTTTTTTGGGCTTGTTATGTTTTCCTAAGATCCACTGTTTTCTTAGTGAACATTCATATGCTCGTTGTTGGGCGGTAAGTGAGTGAGGGAGGACCCGTGTAGATCGCTACTACTGGGCTTTGAGCTAATATAGTTTCCGTGTCCTTACCTCGGACTGCTGCAGGTAAATTTCTTCATAGTGTCTACATCTAGTTTCATAATGCCATTTAAGGTTTCCACTTTTGACAACCGCAACAGACTCCGAGCAAATGAGACAAACCGGCCTCGTGCATGTCGATGCAGGAAGAATAAATGCAAATCTCTCGACCCATTCATCTCGGAAAACATGGTTTTCAGCGTCAACTTTTCTAACTTTTGAAAAGGACATTGTTTTTCAGTCACTGACAGTTACATCTGTCTGTGCGCTGTGCAGCGAGTCTGTCGCGGCTCTCTTCACTCGTCGACGTCTGAACATAGCAACAGTGCGCATATGTTAACTGTCAGTGGCGCCGTAGGACCCAAACTGCTACTGAGCGGACCTTGATGTGCCTGGAATAAATTGGATTGCATTAGAAAATAATGTTAGGCGTTCATTTATTTATGATGTCAAAAGGCTTTGAGGTCCGGACGGACGCATCTCGCAGTCCGCATTCGGACCGGAATCCGCTAGTTGGTGACCCCTGATTTAGTTTATTACTAGACAAACAATAGCCGGTGATAGTAAAAGGAAATGTCTGTAAACTGTGTGTTTGTGGTTTTTCTCTTTAGGGGACGGCTCTTGTATTTGCCCCTACCAGAGGAGACACGCTGGCAGAATTCTGCAGACTGGCAGAGAGCGCAGGCCTGTGTGTATGTCGCTATGACAACTACGACTCAAACGTGTGGGACCTTCACCTCAAGGTGTGTACTGTATGTGAAGACCTACATGTAAAGTGTCATAAAGTTGAAAAACTAAGTATTTCGTGCTTTTGCTACCTTTAATTGATTCATTGAAATACAGCATGCAAAGTCAGCAGGCACAAGAAAAGTATGCACTTTCTGAAAACCAGACTATAAAACAGTGGAACAGTGTGCAACATCTGTTCCTCTGCATGAAGGCACTAACACTGTCCAGGTCAGGGCAGCAGTGGTGTCCAGCTGGTTAACTGGCACCAATAAGACCGCTACGGCTGCCATTTTTGGTTACTGTAGAAGCTGTGAGGACCCATTATGCCCCACAGGCTTGACAGTGACGGCCCTGCCTATTCCTGAGGAAAATGGGTCTACCAGCAGGGCTCTAGAGCTGAGTGATTGGAACTTTATTTCTGAAGTGATGGACAGTAAAATACCAAGTGGTCATTGTGGCAACCGAGGAAAGAGTGTGCGGATTTAAAGCCATCAATCGATAGGGGAGAAGGAGTGCGTGTGTTTTTACATTTCTTTTAAGTAAAGGTGAACAAATGCAGCAACTAAAGTGAAAAGTTTTTAAGCCCTTCGTTTGTGAAAAAGCAAAGCACAAAAGAAAAACACACTGTAGCAAGCCCCTTCATGACAAAGAGAAAGTTCTGTCTTATTAAAAGTGATCTACGCTCATTTGACAACCATGCATAAAATGTTATAAATGAAATGTTCCAAACCCGACAGATTTGACTAAAATAGGATTCATTCAATTCAAGTTTATATTGTAGTGTACACTTCATAATTTATATGTTGCAGAGCAGCTTTACCACTTATATAACCACATATATAAAAAATATGTTTTTTAGACAGCATAAAAGACACACGAGTAGGTTTCATGTGATTTCTCAGCCCATCATAAACACCGTCTGCCTGTGAGACATTTTGCTAGTTTGCTTACATTGAACTGGTTGTTACATCTTAGGCGGGCAAGTTTTGAAAATGTAAGTTCGTTTTTTAAGCCGAATTCATTTCCAGCAGCAGTATTTTCCAGGTGATTTTTATTAGTCAAAAGTGTGCCAGGCATACCCATTAACACGCACACAAGTACCTAATGCTCTCACCCCGTCATTGTGTGCCCTGATGCACCTGAATTCTAGCAGGGTCTTTTTGAGCCGGACCACCTACTGTGTTTCTGTGTGGATAATGACACGAGCAGCGAGGGGCCGAGATAGCTGAGTCAAGAGTCCTACTGTTCGCGCCTGTGCACGTACGTCTTAACTCCCGGTTTGTCGTTGGGTCATGCAGTCGTGTGTGTGATCAGCAACCTGAAGTGGCCTCATCATATCTCAAAGTAATTAATTCCTCTTTCTTATCTTCTAATGAACACCATGCCCCCAGTATGTGCGTGTTGGGCGGAAAGCTTGCGAGAACGTACAAAGAAACACACACCAGACAATAGATCACATGCCCCACCTCCCAATACCAAGTTGCGGTCTTCTTTATAATACCGTCTACGGGCCCCTCCAAGACACCCGTGTACGCACTTACGCGTACAGCCGTCCGGCACTCCTCACCTCCAGCCGGCGTCTGATGTCTTAGAGATTGAAGTGTTTTCTTTAAGACTCTAGATCTCCTCCCTCCTGTGTGTGCAGTCGGCCCGGCGCAGGGGGATGAGGCTGGCCTCTCAGTGGTGCGGGGGCCGCGTGTTATCCTCTTATCCCCACTGTTCTGGAATAGAGCACCAGCAGCTGGAGGAGCTGCAAGCCGCCTGATAATGCAGCTATTTTCTACTTGCCCATCTTAATCTTGTTACTCAAATGGTTGTGAAGAGAGTCATGAATTTTAATTCGGACATCCACCCTCCGCACCAGCACCCTCATGTGCCCACATATACATACACATATTAACTTAATCTCTCCGCATCCTCCCAACTTCCAGCTGCCTATCTGCCCGCTTCCCTCTCCATATCGGCTCTCCACTCGTTTAACACCTGAATCTATCCATTTCTGGGGCCTGTTGTGTCCAGACGTCCAGTTCATCTTGCTATCTGACGTTCTCTCTTTTTCTCTCGCTCTCTCCTTGGAAAGGGTGAGAGAGGTAGGGAAAAGCAGCAGTAAAATAAATGACTTGCATCTTGGCAGCCGTGCGATTAAAACGTAGGAGACGATTTATCCAGCCACCCATGAAGCTGATTAGCAGACTGTGATCAGGAGGAACAGCTTTGCTTGTTAAACTTTTCACCTTTGCAAGCTCACCGCCTTCTCTCCTCTCTCTTGCTCTCTTTATTTAAGCTACTTTGCTATATCACCCTCTAACACTTTTATAGCTCCACCTCTCTCTTTCAAATTGTAAAGTACTTTATTGCCACGATTGTTTACCCACAATATTGCCCAAGCATCATACACAATGTAAGTAAGCAGTATATTTAAAACTAAAATCTGTGATATTTTTTAGTTAAAACTAAACAAAAATCTGTTATTGAGCAAGTACATAAACAGTCTTCAACGGTGAGCTTATAATAATTATGTATAATTTGTGGACAATGTTGTTTTTCAGCATGTACATAAGTAGCTCGACCTGATTTTGCCAAGTGGTTGATGTCCTCAGGACAACATATTTTGTTGACCTAAGGACAACATTTTTATAAATGAAACCTAAAACCACACCAAACCCCAACCCTAACCATAACTTACCCCTAAAATCAGAGGGAAATGATAAGTGAAAAACAATGGTCTAGAAGTACCTTATCCTGGTTGGAAGATTAAACTTAAAATAAACTGAAATCTGATTGGTTGATTTAAATGTTGTCCCAGGGTCAACATGATGTTAACCAAAGGAAATCAACCACTTGGCAAAAACAGGAGAGCCTACCTAAGTACATAAAGGAACCTGCAATTTGATTTTTCTAACAGAGATGGCAATATAGAGGCAAATTTTACAGATTGCAGCTTTAAAGGACTAGTTCCCAAAAATTACATTTCAAACTTGTTTCAAGCCTTTCTTACTTTTTGTTTATTTTTGAATGATGATCTAGAAATCTAAATAATAAAAGTTTTTTTATTTACCATTGTTCATTCTATGCAATACAAGCAGTCCGTTTTACCATCACTGTACTCAAATTCAGAGAGAATAGTGCACTGCTGCAAATTGTATTATTGTCCGCTCACAGGTAAAATATAAATGTCCAAGGCCTTTTTATATCTTTTGTAGAATCGATTTTGTCAAACCACAAGAACAGTATTTCAGACAAAATAATGGGGAATAGTCTTAATTGTGTTACAGTTTCTGCATCTGGGCAATTCCAGTGTATGGATGATGACGCTTTTGGTCAAAACTTGAAAAATAAATTTTCAGAGAATGTATTTATTGCAGATACATTGAAATATCTGTTTATCCAGTCCAGACATCAGAAAAATATCAGTCTTTGCACAAGTCTTGTATTTCAAGAGGAACAAAATTATCACAGTATGGATTAGGGGTGTAACGATACACTCAGCTCACGATTCGGCACATATCTCGATGCTGGGTTCACGATACGATACACATCTCAATATTTTGAACAAAATTCAAATAACATTTATTTTCAAAATATTAACAATTTCGGTAACTTATTTTGTTGCACATACAACTTAATAAAGGATTTTTACATTTTAAGGCTTAACTGAAATTAGAATTAAGATCAGTGTCAATTTTGACAGCAAATTTTGATTTAGTTTTAGTCATAGTCTTTTGACTAAAATGCAATTTAGTTTTAGTCATCCCAATTGATCATAGTTTTAGTCTATTTTTAGTCGACGAAATCTACATTATATTTGTCTACTAAAATCTATCTGGATTAACTCATTTATTTGGTGTAATTAAATGTTCCATACAAAGATTTAACTGTTTCGACATAATTGACTTTACCTTGGAATTAAATTAAACCAGGTCATTACCTTTATTTTTCAGAAAAGTTGAGTAACTACTGGATATGCATTGTTGTAACACAGCGAATATTTGACCATGAACGACATGTAGCAGTTCATTCAGTCTCATTTTGACTCAATTGACTCGTTCGTTCAGTGAAGGGTGTGTTCATTCAGTACATTCAACCAATCAAATGCTCTGACAGAGCTCACACTCAAGCGCTATTGGCTCGTGTGTCTTTGAAGCTGCGCTGTCTTTGCGTGAGACAGTAATGAATGAGAAAAATCTTTCAAAAAGACATATTACATAAACTGTACTACATTTCTTCTATCATGCAGATCACATACTTGTTTTTTAGCATGTCATTCGATCTTTTAATATACAGTACAACTCACTTCATCGCTTCTCTGATCGGAACAGCGCTGGTTTCTTTTGGCTTACTTTATGTTGCATATCACGTTATGCATGCAGCAGCACACGTTAGCAGATAAATTAACATTGGCATTTAAAAACGTTTGAAAGTGAAAAAAAAGTGAAAGTGACCTATTAGTCAGATATGGTGACCCATACCCGAAATGTGACCTCTGCTTTTAACCCATCCAGAGAGTAGTGAACACACGCACAGCAAGTGGTGAACACACGTACAACCGGAGCAGTAGGCAGCTATCACTGCAGCGCCCGGGGAGCAAGTGGGGGTAAGGTGTCTTGCTCAAGCGCACCTCAGTCGTTACCCGCCAGCCCTCAGTCGTTACCCTTTGTGCTGCCTTTGTAATGAGTTTCAGGGTGACTCGCCTGCAGTCACGCTTCAAGTTTGCTGTGTTTTAACGGCGATTGTGAAGGAAAATATGACGCTTTGTAAACCACTTGGAGACACAGATTGTGTCTTGTGCTAGCACTTCTCACAGAGACTTCTCTCTACCGCAGTGGTTCCCAAACTGGGGTACGCGTACCCCCGGGGGTACGCCAGGTGACGGAGGGGGTACGTGAACAAAATCCTGAAATCTACTGTTTACTTAATTATAACGCACCTGACAATCAAGGCATGTTTTTCTCACAAGCTGAATATAAAGACGTGCTCCCTCTAGTGTACACACAGCAAAAAAGTAGTCACGTAGTGCCATAAAAGGTCAAATTCATGACATCCAATCAAAAAATATGCGTCCGCTCATGCGTAAGCGCACGTCTTTACGTACCGCATGTGACTTCACACAAAAATTACTGACAGACTTCTGGATAGCTTTGCATGCAGAGTATCCTGCCTTAGCCGATCGCGCTTTGAAAACATTACTGACCTTCTCCACAACGTATCTTTGCGAGAGTGGGTTTTCAGCACTTACCCACATAAAGAACAAATATCGACACAGACTCTGCATAGAGAATGATTTGAGAATCAGACTTTCTCCGATACAACCAAACATCACAGAGATATGAAAGTCATTTCAAGCACATCCATCTCATTAAGCAGTGAGTCATTTATTTATATATGAGTCATATATCATTTATTGTTTGATAAAAGAAAATTACATGTATTTAAAATGCAAATAAAAAGATGTTTGAGACCACAATTGTGACTGTAAGAAAGGGGGTACGCAGAATGATGTTAAGTCCCTGGGGGGGTACGCCATTGTAAAAAGTTTGGGAACCACTGCTCTACCGCATATGTGAGATAAGCTCACGTGATGCGCTGGCGCAGAGTAGGTAGTGTCTTGACTGCTGAACGAATAGAATTAAACATATCGTAAAATATCGCAAAATATCGTAATACAGGGTGTCCGCGGATCCTTAAAATGTCTTAAAAAGTCTTAAATTCCATAATGTCAGAATAAGGCCTTAATTAGCATTAAAATGTCTTAAATCCGCGTTTCCAAGGTCTTAGAAATGCAGTCGAACCGACACTGTAAAGAAGATTTTATTTTCGTTTTAAAATCATGTACGTCTATTTGTCATGCAGAACAAAATAGGCGGAACCAACTAACAAATAACACGTTCGCGGGGGGTTCGTTAGGTGAGTGGACTGGACATTACCACATGGAGAAAAGTTGGAGCTTTAGCCATGGGGAAGTGCAAATTTGTTGCTATGAAATTGGTCTTAAATGTCATTCTGCACGGTATTAAAAAGGTCTTAAAAAGTCTTAAATCTAACTCTCAGAAACCTGCAGATACCCTGTAATACGAAGTATCGTTACACCCCTAGTATGGATGTATCTTTTGTTCAGTTCACATGATTGTGAATTAAAATGCACAAACCAGAAGCAATAATACCAAACAAATGGAGAAGGGATGGCTCGTTATAAAACATAAAATAAAATGGTTATTTTAATTTTGAGCAATATGGATCATTATGGATGTGACAATTCACTTACCTGACAATGGAAAACTGTGTTTAAAAACAAAAAATGCTTTAAAACATCACCCACTTAAAACCACCAGATACTGACCTGTCAGTATGGGGAATAGCTTTGGTAAAAACGTACATTTTTTAATCTTAAGATTGACATTTACATTGATTTGCCCATCTGATTGTTTAGCAATTGATTTCCTATAGTGGTAACTTTTCGATATAGACAATATGTTTGTTTTAAGCTTAAGATTGATTGCTTTTCAGAGTAAAATATCTCAAATAGTCAAATATTCTGGCCTTCTCTTTCGTTCAACATTTCTCTTCAATGTACACACACTCTGTCTCGCTCTTGCACTTTCTGTCTTGTCTGGGTCGTTGTGAGATTTAAATGAGAATGTGTCGATTCTCGCATTGGGCTTAGTATTGGTCGGCTGGCCACCCCGATTACAGAGGGGTCGAGGGTTCAAACATCGGCTGCTGTGTCAAGGGGTGGAGAGAGAGATAACGCACATCAAGGGCAAGAGAGCAGCCTTTTATCTTTTACGTTATCGCAAACCACAGAAAAGATGAGGTGAATATCAGAGTAAAACAGAAGGGGAGAGGAAAAGTGTACATGTTGGAATATCTTAATAATAGTTATACAGATTTCATATGGATCAGTAATAGGTCATTATGGGTTTGTAGGTAGTGTAGATGCGTCATTTTTGCTTTTGAGTTCTGTCTGGAAAATTTTTTCAACTACATGGAGGGGATATAAAATTTTAACAGAGACGAGTCCTAGCAGTATAGTACATGGTGTATACAATTCATGTTGAGATGCGGTGCTTCCAAAAAAATGTCTTGTCCCCTCTGTACTATCTCTGTTTATTAAAAATATTTTTATCTAAAATACCTTCTCCTATTTTAACTATGACTGCTCAAAACATGTACTGTCCATATACAGTGAGGGAAATAAATATTTGATCCCCTGCTGATTTTGTAAGTTTGCCTGCTTACAAAGAAATGAAGGGTCTATAATTTTTATGGTGGGTTTATTTTAACTGATAGACACAGAATATTAAAAAAAATCAGGGGAAAAAATGTTATATAAAGGTTATAAATTGATTTGCATTTCAGTCAGTGAAATAAGTATTTGATCCCCAAGCAAAACATAACTTTGTACTTTGTGGAGAAACCCTTGTTGGCAAGCACAGAGGTCAGACATTTCTGATAGTTGGTCACCAGGTTTGCACATGTGTCCGGATACATTTAGTCCACTCCTCTGTCAATCTTTAAGGTTTCTTGGCTGTCGCTCAGCAAATTGGAGTTTTAGCCTCCTTCACAGAGGTTCTATAGGACTAGGGTCTAGAGACTGGCTAGGACATTTAATGTGCTTCTCCTTAAGCCACTATTTGGTTGTCTTGGCAATATGTTTTGCGTCTTTGTCATGTTAAAGGCTCATCCATGACCCATCTTCAGTGACCTAGTTAAGGGGAGGAGGTTCTCGTCCAAGATTTTACGGTACATGGGCCCGTCCCTCAGCCCCTCAATGCGGTGAAGTCATCCTGTATACCTGTAGCAGAGAAAAAGCCCTAAAGCAGAATGTTTCCAACACTGTGCTTCTCTGTAGACATGATGTTCTTGGGCTCATAGTCAGCATTTCTCTCCCTCCAAACACAGGAGTCCATTTTGGTCTCACAGCAGTGCCAGCACTTTCGCCAAAGCCTTTTCTGAATCATTTTGATGTTCATTGTCAAACTTAAGACGAGCCAGGCGGGCCTTCTTGGGCAGGAGGACCTTGCGGGTGCTTCAGGATTTCAGTCTACTGTGGCATAGCGTGTTACCAATGTGTTACCAATGTTTTGCTTGCTAACTGTGTTCCCAACTGTCTTGAAATCATTAACAGGCTTCTTCCGTGTAGTTCTGGGCTGATCTTTAACATTTCTCATGATCATCTTTACCCCATTGGGGAAATATTGCAGGGAGCTCCAGAACAAGGGCATTTGATAGTTATTTTGTATATCTTCTATTTCCAAATAATCACACCAACAGTTGTCTCCTTCTCACCAAGCTTCTGTCTGTAGCCTATTCAAGGTTTGTGCAGGTCTCCAATCTTGTCGCTGACATCCTTTAAAACCTATTTGGTCTGGACCATGGTGTTGGAGAGGTTGAACTGGAAGATACAGATTCTGTTGGCAGGCATCTTTTATATACATAACAAGCTGATTTAGGAGTACTTTCTTAAAGTGACAGGACTAATCTGTGGTCCATATAGGCACATAACCAATCTGTGGAGCCAGAATTCTTGCTAGTTGGTAGGGGATCAAATACTTATTTCACTGACTGAAATGCAAATCAATTTATAACCTTTATATAACATTTTTCCCCTGAATTTTTTTATATTCTGTCTCTATAAGTTAAAATAAACCCACCACAAAAATGATAGACCCTTCATTTGTTTGTAAGTAGGCAAACTTACAAAATCAGCAGGGGATCAAATACTTATTTCACTCACTGTATAAAATCATTCAAAGAAATTAGTTTATTGCAAATTTTATTATTGTCTGCTCACAGGTAAAATATAAATGTCCAAGGTCTTTTTACAGCTTTTGTATAATTGATTTGGGAGCAAACCACAAGAACAGTGGATTCCGCATAAAATAATGGTGAATGGTTATAATTGTGAGTGATGTAAAGTGTTGTACAGCATCTGGGCAATTCCAGCAATATCTGAGATTTGTATTCAAAACTTGAAATGTAAATTCACAGAGAATGTACCTATTACAAATACATTGAAATATCTGTTTATATTTTACTAAACCCCTGGTGATAGAGTACAGACATCAGAAAAATATCAGTCTATGCACAAGTCATATTTCAAAAGGGAGAAAAATTATCAGGTTATGGATGTGTCTCTTCTTTGAGAGACAACATACTTTGTAGGAGAATTAAAATCCACAAACCAGAAGCAATAATACCCAACAAATTTTAAAGTAAGAGCCTGAGCCTCCCTGTGAGCACAACTTACAGATGATTTAGGTGGCACCAGAGCTGCACTTCAGAGCAACAGAAACAGATGACCTTAGCACTAGAAAAAGATCCCTCGAGCACCAGAAAAAGATCCCCTGAGCACCAGGAAGATGTCCTTCGTGCACAAAAAAATCACCTGAGCATAAAAAAAGCCTTCTGAGCACAAAAAAAACAAGTCTTTTGTGCACAAAAAGTTGGTGAATGTGTGATCTATATTTATAAACTGTATTTCTGTAGTAACACTAGTAGTAATTCAAATGTATACAAAACACAAACTGTATTACTGTTATAATTCAAATGTACTGTATACGACCCCCCCCCCTACACACACTAGCTTATATACTTAATGTTAATATGAGTGGATTTGATCCGGCCACATTGAGAACATTATACCTAAAGATAAATGATATACAAGCAAGAACAACTGTAAGGCATAAAACAACTTTGTAAATACCACACATTTGCTTTGTTTGAAAATAAAGTAACACTTTAAAATAAGGTTAACATTAGTAAATGTATTAACTAACATGAACTAACAATGAGCAGTATAGTTTATCAGCATGTATTAATCTTTATTAATGTTAGCTAATGTCAATACAATTATTCATGTTAGTACATGATGCATTTACTGATGTTAACAGATACAACGTTTGATTTTTCATCAATGTATCCGTAAAACTGAAATGAACACGAGGTAAGATGAATGAATGCTGTAGAAGTTTTGATTATTGTTAGTTCATGTTAGCTAATGCACAAAGTAATTGTTAACAAATACAATCTCATTGTAAAGTGTAAAAAATACTAAAAAAGTGTAATGTGGTCCTCTGAAAACTATGCACATGTCACACGTTAGTAGAGAGCTTGTTTTCATAAGCGAACGCCACGTTTCTCCCTTAGCTTGCTGAGCTCTTTCTGAGTCCTGGCGGAGCGTGTGGGCCTGAGCTCCAGGGCAGAACATGCTGGCAGTGCACTGAGTGTACTGGCGCAACTCAAGAGCTCAGAGAGTGGCAGAAAAGCAGACCCACGGGGCATATTGTACAGCAAGCCTGTGTGACATACTCTCTGCAGGCACCTCTAAGTGAGCCATTATGAAGTTGTTAGTGCGGTTCTTGTCGCTTGTGCTTGTTTGTTAGACTCCTTGCAGTGGTTTCCTAAAGTGAAGGGCAAGTTTTTTTTTTTAAGCTGAAGAGCAGTAAAACATTTTCTACTTCCAGTGTGTCAGTACTAAACATAAATGGTCCAAGGCGCAAATTTTTGATTATATTCATTGTTTTTTTTTTCAGATGCAGAGAGAATCCAAGGAGGTGTATGATGAGAACATCCACTATCCTCTCCTGCTGACTCTGACTCACGGCTCCACTCCAGCTCTGATCTGAGCTGGGCAAAGCCATCTCATGCCAGGCTGCCTTTCTGTACGGCCCACCCCGGCTTTACCACTGTGTCCCCAGCCCGGTGTGTGTGTGCGCCAGACCTCAAGCGGGCCGTTTTCACTCTCCTCAGTTCTGCTAACTTTTTATATCCGCCGAGTGTGTGCTTTGAAAACAGAGTGTGTAGGTGTTCATCTGATCTGCCGAGTGTGCGCGTGCTTGACCTGTTTACTGTGCGATGAAATGCGCTAAATAGGGATGAAATCACATCCCGCCCTCTCATACTTCTAACACTGCAAATGTGAGACTCAGATGTGTGAGTGTGTGATTTCAGAGATGGTGATTCAGGGGTAAACATTATGAGATTATTTAAATTCAAGATTTAAATGTTGAGGTAGATACACATAGGTTTGCAAGTAGGCTTGTTTCGATCATGAGGTAAGTTTTGTACTAGCATTGGTTTTGTATCTAAAGGTTTATTTTGACACCAAAGGTTGAGGGGTTGAGTTGGATTCTGCTGTGCTGAATGTTATTTGCTTCACTGTGAAATGCTTTCACTTGTCATTGCTTAGCCAAAAAACTGACAAGATATGATAAATGAGGTCAGACTAAGACTGAATTGATGTCCTCACAGCATCACACTACCAACGGTATGACCAGCAGCACTGTTCTACACCGTCCTGAGGCCTACACATTCAGAGAGATGCATTAAAATAAAACTTTGTCGTCATTTACTCACCCTTTTTCAAGTTTTGACCGTCACAGATCCCAACCACTTTTGTTGTATGTGAGAGAGTGGTAAGGGCATTCTTTGTGTTCCACAGAAGAGCGTTTGGAACCACAGATGATGGTGAGTAAATGTACTTTTTCGGGTAAACGTCTTTTGTATTGTACAAAATAAAGTGATGGGGCATATCAATATACATTTTTGTGTTACCTACTTCGATCAAATTAGTTTAAAGGGATAGTTCACCCAAAAATAAAAATTCTGTCATCATTTACTCATCCTCTTGTCATTTCAGACCTGTATGACTTTCTTCTGCTAAACACAAAAGAAGATATTTTGAAGAATGTTGGTAACCGAACAATGGTGGTACCCATTTACTCCGTACAATTGAAGCAAATGGGTACCACCGTTGTTCGGTTACCAACCATAAATGATGACAGAATTTTCATTTTTGCGCAACTATTTTTTATTAGTAATAGGAACTCACGACCTGCCTAAATTTTAAAGGGTAAGTTGAAATTTAATTCTGATTAGTAATGCAACACAATATTACTTGTATACTGTATGTAACATGATTTGTTTGGGGAGTCAAAGTGGACTACTAAAGTTAAAACATATTTTATCATGTGCCCAATTATTAAACTCTCTTATGACGGTGTTTTTGTGCCACATTTTAATCTAAAAATTTGAAGTCAAGTTATGTCTTGAGCATAAGGTCAAATTTAAGGTTTTAGTGTTATAAGATTAAAGTCAAAATGTAATAATGTGTGAACAATGTAGAAATATACACTGCCCGTCCCAAAGAAAGTCATACACATTAATATTTCGTTGGACTGCATTTAGCTTTGATTACAGCACAAATTCGCCGTGGCATCGTTTCGATAAGCTTCTGCAATGTCACAACATTTATTCCCGTTCCGGGGTTGCATACATATTTTGACAAGATCTTGTATTGATGATGGGAGAGTCGGACCGCTGCGCAAAGTCTTCTCCAGCACATCCCAAAGATTCTCAATGAGGTTAAGGTGTGGACTCTGTGGTGGCCAATCCATGTGTAAAAATGATGTCTCATGAACCACTCCCTGAACCACTCATTCACAATTTGAGCCTGATGAATCCTGGAATTGTCATCTTGGAATATGCCCGTGCCATCAGGGAAGAAAAAATCCATTGATGGAATAACCTGGTCATTCAGGTAGGCAGCTGACCTCATTCTTTGTGCACATAACGTTGCTGAACCTAGACCTGACAAACTACAGCAACCCCTGATCATGCCCAGGTGGTGACTTTTTTGGGGGGACGGGCAGTGTATGAACTAGAAGTATTATGAGATTATCACAGGTTTTAAATCCTTGCAAAATTTGGTACGCAGAACCAAATTATACACTTCAGCAAGTTTGGCTATGACTTTAGTCTCATCATTTTGTTACATTAATACTTTAATCTTATAAAATAACTTAATTAAAATAAACTAAAATAATTTTAGTGTGATTTAGAATTTTTACATTTTAATGTCACTAAAATGCTGTTGAAATTTGTTTTGACCCAGTGCTGAACTAAATGATGAACACACTTTCCACTGTTGTTTTCTGCTGGTGCTGCCTCATTCAGAGCTCTATGGTTTTGTTGTGAATTGTTTAGGGCTGTGTGCTTCTGCACTGTGATTACATTTGTACAAAACACAGATGAGTCCAAAGTGATTGTTTTACACTGACACTGCAGGTGCTTGTAACGACTGTGATTAAATCATTGTTTTCAATCCTTCTGTGTCCTGGTCATCTGTTCTTCCTCCACGTGTCACTTTATACCATATGTTATTGATTTGGGACAGCTGGTCCTGATAAATAGCAAATACAGCCACAGAAAAATGAAGAGATTTTTAGATGTATTGTGGTCATTCCAGTCCAGTGTCTGTTGAATTTCAACAAAATCAAACCTCAGGAGAGACAGTCATCCAACAGCAATGTGAAAGACTGACAGCATGACAAGACACATGAAAACTATGATCAAAATCGAGGTTATCACATAAAAAATATATTTTTAACTTTCCCTAAATACACGTACAAAAAAATATTGTTTTAAAAGTGAATATGAACTTGTTTTCTTTGCTTTCATTTGAGGTCTGAAAAAGTGCAGAGCATCTTTTCTGTTATTTTGACCTGTTTCTCCAAGTTTTCATTTTCTGCAAATACATAGAAACAATATTTTTATTTGAAATTTGTAAAAAAATATTGTAGTAGTTCACAGAATGAAACAAGAACGATAATTTCACCTAAACATCTACCTATAAATGGTCAATTCAGAAACACTGAAATCATGCTTTGAAACGATCTCTCAATTATTTCCGCGGCTGTATATTTATTTCATTATATGTGATGCATTATTCCTTTTTCAGATACAGCTGGGTCCAAATGTCTGAAGCAATTTTTTTATTTAAATAAAAAAAGAAATTCTGAAACTTCATTGAAATGTTGATGTTAATAATATAACTGTAATAAAAATAATTAAGTATTACCTTTGTAAAACTACAACATTTGACTGGTTTTATTCCTAGATTTTAGGACCCCTCTCTATGTTCACTGGCGGATGGCCTCACATGTGCCTCAATTCACAGTTTGACCGTGTCCATGTAGGCCTCTTCATTTCCCATGCTCTGATAGCCAACTTGAAGCTCAGCTGTAGAGAGTCGCTACCCAGCTAATCCTGTCAGTCAGTCAATGGAAAAGAGAGGGGGGTGGGGAGTGGTGTAAAAAGGCACCCAACTCTGTCTTTTGAGATTTGAAAGAGGCCCGTTTTCCCCTCCCTCTGTCCCAGTAGAGGGAGAGAGCTCCCTGTTCACTACAAGGGCTCCATTAACTTGACCACTTGCCCTTTGCACACAAAGCCTGGACCGGCCCACTATCCCACCCACCCAATTATGTGCGATTAAGCTCAGTGCTGTGTCAAGATGCAGGGAGACAGAGGGAGAGTGTTTAAAAGGAGAGAGATAGAATAGATGGAATAGAAGAAGAGAACAGTTATTAAAAGACACTGCATGTCTGTTACCTCTACGTTTGTTTATTGTCTACCACTACAGTCAGATTGTGTTACCACGGATTGTTTTGTTTGTGGTTCAGAGATACAAATCAGATGTGATCGTTTAGGATATAAGATGCTAGTTTGTTTTTTTTCAGTTAATTTTCTGAATGTGTACAAATAGTATCAATTTTAAAGAAAATTTTCTCACAAACAGTTCTTTGACCCCATTGACTACCATAGTAGAAAAATTACTTTATAATATTTTGTTCTGTTGAACACAAAGAAGATATTTTGAAGAATGTAGGACAGCAAACAGTTCTGGGGCACTTTTGACTTCCATTGTTATTTTTCCGACTATAGTAGTCAATGGGGTCCAAGAACTGTTTGGTTACCAGCATTCTTCCAAATATCTTTCTCTGTGTGCAACGAAACAAAGAAATTTATACAGGTTTGGAACAACTAGAGAGTCAGTAAAAGATGACAGAATTTTCATTTTTGGGTGAACTATGACTTTAAGTTTCTCTAAAATGTATTTCACACAAACAAACACAAGATGCCATGCTGTTATTATAAACGCACCATGTCGATGTGGATCTCTCTTGAGGCAGGTTGGCAGTGTTGGGGTTAAATTTGGTGAACCATCAATGATGGTATGTGCCGAGTTGATTTAGGTGTGCATGTTTCTCCGCGGAACAAGAATGGATTGTGGTCTGGATAATGGTCTCTGAGCAAATAGGGCCGGTGCCCTATAAGGGTCCTTGACTGTCAGAGGCCCCAAACGGCCCCTAAAGTGTGCGTCTGAGTTTCCTGTTGTGGATGTCAGTATGCACAATGTCTGAAGGTATACACCACACGTATAAGTATTTCATTTTATAAAGTTGAATTTGCATAACGTAATTTTATGATTATGAGATTGATTAATTATTTTGCAATATAAAATGATGGGTAAGACTTTACAATAAGGTGCTATTTGTTAACAGTTAGTTAATGCATTAGCTAACATGAACTAACAATGAACAATGTTTGATAGCAGCAAATTTTCTCTGCCTAAGTCATGCAATAAATCTGACATATGCAACCAGTTAACAGATCAAATATTCACATATGCCTGGCTGTGATCTCCCAGATGAAGGTTAGTTTTAAAATTACTAACATTGTAATGTTTTACAGTTTGCAAATGACTTGTAATTGTATCCTAATTTAGTTAGGCCTACTTGGTGTTTGGTAACTCAGTGTTGGGTAAGTTACTCTGAAAAAGTAATTAATTACTAGTTACTAATTACATATTCAATAGTTACTGTAGAAATTACTCTCTCCAAAAAGTATTGAATTACTTATTACTAATTACTTTCTATATCCTATATGAACCTTGATTTGTTAAGTGATTGAAGGATAGACATGAAACGGCTCTTTTAATTCATTCAAATAAATAATATAAAACTACATAAAGTGGTATTATTAACTGACCAAAGTATTACAAATGTGAGAATTATACATTAAGGACAGATTTTAAAGTTAGACTTTGAATTTTGATGTCAGTTCCACTATTGCACACATATACAAAGTATTTAGTGTAATTACATCAGAAGTAACTGTAATTAAATTACAGTAACTAATTACTTAGTAACTAGTTACACCCAACACTGTTGGTAACAAAGGGCCTTCTGTGCATCATCAACACTGACTTAATGACAAACAAGTCATTCATAAGAAGACAACTGATGGCACCTGTATTCATAGCAACTAGTTTTTCATTAATTAATTCAATTCAATTTTATTTATATAGCGCTTTTCACAATGTGCATTGTTCCAAAGCAGCTTTACAGGAGCAAATAAGAAAAGCACAGAAAGGTAAAACACAGCACAGTGCATGGTGTTTATAGACCAAGCAAGATCATTCTAATACATAATATCTAATAAATAAATGAATAAATAAATGCAGTCTCCCGGTGAGCATGCCAACACTGCACTGCTGTGGCGAGGAACCCAAGCAAATTAACCATTTGATTGTTAATCATAAATAATAATAAACATATAATAATATATGTGAATAATTCATGCAATGGTATGCAAAATCATGCTCCTATTAAACAGCTACTTGAATTAAGGTACAATATTCAACAAGCACATTCAACAAATATTTATGTATCAATCATTGGGAGCTGAAAACAAACATTGTAGCAAAAATTATATTTAAATTTTTTAAATGTTGCCAGAAATATAATCAGGAAGACAGAGAATACAACAGAGCAGGTATTCCAAAACATTTAACAAAGGTCTAACAGAAACAGTTAAACTTATGTGTGAATGTGGGGTCTCGTATGTATCTGTGTCTTAGAGCGGCTCACAGTAAATGCTGCTGCTCCACGCAAGTTTACACCATTAAACTAATATAGTGGCATTAGAATGTTGTGTTGTACAACACTGAAATGCTTTATTATTATTTTTTTCCATGCACAACCGACGAACATAACATAGGCTGAAAGTAGCAAGCTAACATGGGGCTGCTGCTTGGTATAATAATATTTATCCTAGGCAACTAACACGAAGACCAAAACTTAACATGAACTCTTAAAAATTAAAGCAATTTATGCAATAGATAGATGGAAATCTTGCAGCCTGCACGTTTCTTACATTGACCACCTTCTTCCAGTTTGCTCTTCCGCTCTCAACAACAAGTCCAGGCAAACTACCGAGTAGGCAATCAGAGGCATTTTTATGATGTCATCTCGTAGACTTCTTACAAAGTATTTTGCAGTATTTTGAAACTACTGTACAAAAGTACAAACACTGAAGTATTTTGATACAAAATATGAAGCCATTTTCATCAACCCAATCAAATTACAAAATACTATTTTGTATTTAAAATACATGTATCATAAATACTGCCCAGCCCTGGCTGCATGTGCTTTCCAGGTAGACTCCATTAATAACAAACTATCAAATGTACTGGTTGCAGTTTTTATTTTGGACATTATATGCTGCTTTCACATCCCAAATTGTGACCAGCATGCACACCTCCGCACTTGACCTTGATATTAAAGGCAATAAAAGCTCCTCTCCTAAACTCCGAAAATGTTGCTTTTACGGAGGAAGTGAGCCTCCATCCTTAATTTTGCTGTTGGGTTTTAAAAAGGTTTTCCTCTAACGGGCAGAGTAAATCAAGGGAAGTGAGTGCACGGTTCCTGAAAGCATTTTCTCCACTGAGAGCCATTGAGTGTGTTAGCAGCAGGAGCTGGAATACTTTCCCTTCCAACACCTGCTACCGGCCCTGTGGGGCCTGGATTACCTTTTCATTTCCACCCTTTCTACAGAGAGAGAGAGAGAGAGAGAGAGAGAGAGAGAGCTGTAATGCTAAGTGAAGTCAAGATAAACGTGGACCCTTTGGGCTGTTTCAAAGCACAGGCATCTCTGCTGTGCCATGCCACTTTAAATATGACATCTCTGTGAATGTTCATGGAGCATTTTGAGGGGTGCTTGAAACAGTCCAATTTCAGCATTGTTCTTCTGTATAAACCTAAATAGATTTTCAGATTAATTTAAATAGCCTTATATACTGTAAATAAAAGGAATCAGTCAGTCATACCTCCTCCACCAGAAGAGGAAATTGTGCTGTACAGAACGACCGGATACTTGTGACTATTTGAAGTTATGACTCAGGCTGTTTTGAAAAAAGAAATCAATGAAGGTCCTAGAATTCTACATAACAAAGCAAATAACTTGGATGCGGCGTATAATTGTCCACAGATTGCAGTGAACTATAATGTTCAGCTAAATCTGAACCGGACCTGTGCGGCACAATTAGAGAGACCGCTTGGCTGGCTTTATTGGTTAAGTGGCCGTTTGAAAGAGTAGCTGCAGAAACCCTGCTCTCCATCAAACTGACTTATCCAATCCTCCACCTGGATTTGATATTAAGCTTTTAGGAAAGGATCCAAACAGCTCGAGAGGGCGAGACATTGTGAACGTGAATGCGCTCAATGGAGTTGATTGGTGGCACATAATGTTGATTAACTATGCAGTTTATGTGAAGAAAAGTCTTTCGTGGATTGCTGTGTTTGTCTTACATGGACAATTTGTTTAATTCTGAACTGGCTCTGGTGCCAAGAAGTTCTCTGGGCTTCTCTTGGTCGCCAAGGCAACCGTGTGAACGCATCCAAAGATCTCGCATCTCTTTCGACCACTGTGATTGGTCAACAAGCCTCTTCCTCTCACATGTGGCCTGCTAAGTACTAAGAGGGTCAGTTTTCTTTCTGAAGGTCAATGAATGTGCACCACTTTACACTCATACAGTGTAAAATCTGTGCTTTAAAATATATTCTTTACAGAGCCCTCTTAGAGTATAGGCTTAGTTTGTTATGTGAGCTCTTGCCTGTGGCGATGACTTCATGTAATTGTCTGTATAGTTTTTGGGACTCTTTTTTTGGCACAGTAGTCTTGCATGGAATTTAGTAAGATTATTGTATTTTATGCCAATAACTACTGTGCAAGATCTTTTTTGTCTTTTTAAGGTTTGTATTTGTCTTTTAATAACAGAACAATTTATTATTTATACAAAATCTTCCCCAGTTATGTTCAAGATATTGTCCTGTTTGAATATATTGCAGCCGTAATTGCCAACACAATTCAGAAGGCTATAATGTTACTCTAAATCGAAGCTCTTTGTCTTGCACACGAATTCCTGCCTGGGAATTTTTTAAAGAAGATTATGCCACACATCGAAGCTTGGATTACAGAAAATGTATCCAGATTTAACTCATAAAATACTGCCAGGTCTTATTGCAGTTTAACTCACACAGCTAATGCTAATTAGATGTTTGATCCTGTTAATTGGGTTCCCACTGCTTTTTACATTGATAATGTCAACCCACTCTGGAACAGAATTTTTTCAGCATTCTGTTAAAAAATCTGTTGCATAACTAATGGTCCCACAAAGAAATATTCAATCTGCAGTTTGAAAAAAGTTAAATATTATTCACAAGGTTTTTTTTTTTAAGTTTTAAATCAAGAGTCTTGGTAATTAGATAGATAATTATATTATATTATATTATATTATATTATATTATATTATATTTTAGATCAAACAATGCAGGTACAAATTTCATCTGGCAAAATTCCCATACAATTGAAAAGCCATTTATTAATATTTTCTTTTAGAAAAAAGGGGAGATTGAAGTATAAAAAACATGATTCTAAGATTAAACTGTCTTATTTTCATTTTTTTACAAAATATTTTATGAAATTGTTAATAAAATGAATGTGTAGCAAAGCAAACAGTAATTAATTAATACAATGTTAGAAATAGAAGTTAGTAAATTAATAAATGTATTTTAGTCTTCATCTCATCACAAATAAAACTGGATTTTTTTAGAAATAGCTATTTCTACTCCACTTCATGTATGATAAGCTTTGTAAAGAATATAATACACCTTTAAATTGTTATTGTACCATGAATAACTTGTGAAAGTGTATTGCAGGTTTCGATAACAAAACATTTCAAATATTTGTGATAGGGATTATCTAATATTATTATTTCCTATACATTTATTAATGGAGTCATTTCTAAATAGAAAAGTATATAAAAAACAACTTTGTGACTTGTGTAATTTTTTCAATGATAATAATCAATAGCGTGATTTGATGCTGTGTATGCCATTATGCAATGCATTCCTTGAATCAAGTCAATAAAAACATTCTTCTACCAAACGTGTAAATGGATAACAAAATATATTCAAAGTCTACATGTGCTTTGTTGCACTTGACTGCAAAAAGACCAAAACATTTTCCTCTGTTTGACCGATCTGTCAACTCCAACCTGCCCTCATACATCAAAGATTGCTCATAAGGAAATGTCCAACAACCGGGAAAAGCAATCGAGTGGCCTTTGATGACAAACTACTGCATACATAAAAGAACAGGACTGTGGATCACAGCCAGAAATAGTGCTGGTATTTTTTGATCTCTCAGTCTGTTGCCTGGTTAACTTCCTGCCTGAAGGAGCTCGTGTTTCCTGGGTTGGCTGGCGAAGAGAGTGCAGGTCTATGGATGTGGATATGACCTGTCCACTGCATGGGCCACTCGTGCACCTTCCATGTCCTGTGCTAGCAATGTTGTTTGTTGCATGTTTTTATTTAGTCATGTCATCAGTTATGGCTATGTTGCGTTAATGGTGATTACCTTGATGTAAAATGTGGAATATGAAGTTCAATGACATCTGACCAAAGAAGTTTGATACATTTGAACATATTTGTTAGATATTTCCTCTGATATTACCAGGATTATTAATTGACATAAATGTCATTTATTACACTTTCTACCCAATTCTACAAATTACAATCAACATCCAAGCAAACTGCTTGTTTTTAAATCACACTGACACTGGTTCAGACCCACTGAAGTGTATTTCAAGCTGACAAAGATTACCAGTATATTTTGGATTTCAACATGTTCTTAAAAACGGCATTGAACACAACTGTTTTTTGTTGTAACTGAACAGGTAATGAATTATTCTTTCATCCCTCGTGCTGCTTAAACCAGCTCTTCAACCTCCAGTCACATCTTAACTTCAGAAACATGTCAGTTTTCAGCCGACTGAAGTCTGCAAATGTCAAAGTCTTTTGTGGGAATCAAATGAGAAAAGTGAACTTGGGCGGGAAAGCCGGCTGTCATGGACCTCAATGGTCGCATTATGTAAATCTCTGACGTCCCTTGATGTAAACCTGAATAGAAACACATTAACGTCTCGTATATACTTAAAAGGAGCCCAGACTTTGCCGAGCTGAAACGGCAGATCCAGTAATCATGTTGACAAATTAATGGCAGAGAATTAGTTGTCCATTAAAAGTGTATTATGTGCCTCGCTGGCACATAAAATTACTCCCAAATAAGTGTGGGAGCGAGGGAAAGAGCGTGAAGGAAGGAGGGAGCGAGGGAAAGAGCGTGAAGGAAGGAGAGAGCGAGGAGAAGTGCGAGTTGCCTGGCGATGGGGTGGTCGACTGTCACTTTGAGACCCAGAGCCATCAAAGCACGCTAAGTATATGCTTTGGGGCACTAACCTTAGTTGAAAGGTTGTAATGAGGTTATGTGAGGGTGAGGTGTCAGGCGTAAGGTCTTTCTGTTTTCCTCTGGCATTCGGAGTATGCATGATGCGCATGTGTGTGTTTAAAAGTATGACTGTCAGCATAGCAGACTCATAACCCCTATTCATTTAGTGGATAATTTGGCCCTGCTGTGCTGTGATACAGTGTCACCAAACCTGCCATTTTATTCAGGGTGGCTCACACTGCCTCATACACACACGAATGCAGAACGTGCACATGGTGAGATATATCATCATTAAAGAAATATTATTCTTAAATAGTATGCAGATGAAAAGATGAACAGAAATGGATTCAACAGCCAAATATAAGAAAGCAGCTGTAAAGATGATCAAACTTAAAAGGACAGTCCACGAAAATTCTGTCATCATTTACTCATCCTCAAGTTGTTCTAAATCTGCATACATTTCTTTGTTCTGTTGAACACAAAGAAAGATATTTAGAGGAATGTTAGCAACTGAGATTTCTGGGACATCATTGACTACCATAGTAGAAAAAAATATTTTATATATTTTTTGTTTTGTTAAACACAAAAGAAGATATTTTGAAATATTTAGGAAAACAAACAGTTCTGGGGCATTTTTGACTACCATTTTACTACCCCAGAAATGTCAGTTGCTAACATTCTTCTAAATATCTTCCTCAGAACAAATAAATGTGTACAGGTTTGGAACATCTTGAATACTTCATGAGAGCATTTACATTTTTGGGTGGACTATACCTTTAAGGGTATAATGTTATTAAAATCTAAAATTGATTTTACTTCCACACTGCTATTAGAAATGTTACATACCAGTAAACATCAATGCTCCAGAAGAACTTGATTTGTAGTCTTTTAACACCACACAAACATTAGAACAAAATACAACAGAGAAAATGTAACTGAATTGAAATGTTAAACAAACATCCTACTTAATATGTGAAATTGAAAATGAAACAAGAAGTGCTTATGGACCGGTGTTGTTTACGTCTTGCAAAATGGTCTATATAACATATTTAGTTGGACCAGGAAATGGTGTAACACATTTTGTTTCAATATAATATCTATAGCTCTGTGGAATGTTTTGGTATGTGTCTCAAATTCGTAATGTCAAAAAACTTTTTTTTTTAATGTACTACTCCCTAATTGTGTAAATTAGTGTCAGACACAAGTTTTTACCGCTAAAATCTAATAATTTATTAAATCATACTACACTGTAAAAATGATTTTTTGAGTTTGTAAATAAAGCTAGCATTACTTGAGTATGTTTTAACAAGCAAGTTGTATTTTGTCTTTCTACTTTAAAAGGTTGCGTTTAATTCAATGTGTTACTTGAGGTTCTTTTGTAATTATTTGTGCTCTAATACATAAGTACATTTAAATGAAAATGCCAAGTAATATTAACTTGGTGTTTTGTCATTAAATTAAGCGATGTATAAAACTGATGAACGCAAGTAAGATATACTCCACACAGCCATATAACTGCTGCACATGCGCACTTCGGACATTACAAAAGGCACGAAGAGCCTCAGGAAAGCTTGCCCAACGGAACATTTTTCAGCGCCTGAGGTTATTAAACTATGGTAAGTCATTAAATGTTTTATTTTTAATTCATGTAGTAACATTTGCAGCATAGTGCAACGTTAATAAACTTTATTTTCGCTGGTTTGTTTGAGTTCGAGTTCTTGTTATTGAGTCTCGGTATTGCTAACATTTCTGGACAACGTTTGCAAACGCGGTTGTTTTTTATTATGCACATGGATAATAGAATTAACGTGTTGCTAAATTAAGCTATTAATATGTTGACAGTGTTCAGTTTGATAAGTGCAAAGTCTCGCATGTCTAAAATTACGTAACTTAGACAAATAACTAGCGTGTAATGCATATTCATCAATTTAAATCAAGTTTAAGCTCCGTATATAACCAAACCAATATGATATTGATAAACTTACTGTAGCCTACTGTATGTGAGTGTTAACTTAGCCGTAGCTAACTCTGCTTAGCTAGCTCTGAACTGGCGTTGTTGTTACAGATAGAATGGTGAATCTTGAACTAATTTGTTCTAACATTTAAAATTTGTTATAACGTTAGCTTATGTTCAATGCATTAAGGTCAATAAATTCATTTGAATTGTAAATGACAAATAATCTAATTGTGGCATTAACATCCATGTTCATCGGTTCCACAGGTAACGTTAACTTAACGTTAACGGATTGGACTCTGATGCCAGAGGAAATGTGAAGGTGGTTTAATCGATCTGAATTGTTTTATTTGATTAACTTGTTTTATTTGTTTCTCTGTTTTTTAAATAAGCTGTTAAATATTTGAATTCAAACTCTGAATAAAAGTATTTTTGTGAAATGCCTGTCAGCGTTTTTGAAGTTCAGATACATTTAACTTAACACATATTAATACCTCATATATGATTTCAAGTAATATTTACAAAAAACAAACAAGTAAAGATTATGGAGGAAAAGATAACTAGTACTCTTGTAAAGAAATATTAAGTATATTTAGAAGCATTACTTAAATAAAATTTACGAACAAACGATGAGTAAAATTTACTTGACCCCGTACTTGGGAATTTCTATTAAAAACTAATTCGACATGTGTTTAGCCTTTACTTAGACAGTTCTGATAAATGTACTAACATTTCCTGAGTGAAAATTGTTTCCTAGCTTTTTTCAAGTAAACTTCGCTCCAATTTTTTTTTTCAGTGTATTTTTGTAGCTCTTTTTGTGTGTAGTAAATCGTTTACTCGGCGACTTACAATCTACTATCACTTCAAGAGCGCTGTGTATAATAATGATGTCAATTCTTCAATAGTTCACCCAAAAAAAGGTCCCTGTTGATTTTCCATAGTATGAATAAAAATGACTAGGGTCAAATCAATGGGGTCCGTTTTTGGGTGAACTATTTCTTTAAGAGTGATAAAGATCACTCTGGTTAACAACATTTCCCAAGCACCCTATAGAAAAAAATTATAAATAAAATGTTGAACAGAATCAGGGGCATATGGGGCTTTTTTAGTCCAGTATCACCAGGGAGACCTTGTAATACGACAGCTTTAACATGGCATTACAGATAACGGATCTATACAGATTTACCATGGATACATGAAACATCTCCAGCCATAGGTACGTAAAAAGTGCCATTTTTGACACCTCGCCATCTCACGAAAAATGACTCGTGTCATGCAAAGATACTGCATTACATACTGCGAGCAGCAATAGGGTAAAATGTCAGTGACGTTAAATGATATAAATGTCAGCTGTGCCACTTTTGCATCCAAACCTGCAATATGTACAGATAGTCTGTCAGTTATCAGTGAGCCGGTGAATGTATACATGCCTATTCCAGCCGCGGCTCTGCGCGGTGAGTGACAAGACAAAGCCAGAGTTAAATAAACATTTGAGACATGGTTATTTCTCCCTTTCTCTCTCTCTCTCCACATGTCTAAAATGTAATTCAGATGTCAACGCAGATTCTCTGTCTATAATACAGTATGCTCTCTCTCTTTCTCTCTTCCCTCCCTCCCTCCCTCCCTCTTTCCCTCTTCTTATTGTTCCTTTTGTACTGCTTCTTTATTGAGGAAGATGTTGCAAGGCAGAAGAAAAGATGACACACATTCACAGTTGATCGTGTTCTCTTTTAGAGCGCTTGTCATTTCTGTAACGCGCGGTGACAGTGGTTTGTAGAACAGAACATATCGGCGGTTCACTGTGAAGTAACTCTAATGGAACCGTGACACTGTCCGTCATTCCGTGTGTTGGTCTGTCTCTCACAGCGTAAAATTACAATCATCATATTCTAGTGCTGAACAGAATCATACAGTCATACCAGCCATTTCTGGGATCGACACAATCATTACCATAACATCTCTAACACTTTGTAACCTGTGTCTGTCAAAAAATACAGTTATTATATTTGATTTCACATTGCGTCTCGTATGTAAACACGCAGAAAAGCTTTCAGCTCAACTTTCACAGAGATTCATGGATAAGCATTATGGTTCAATTCCTTAAAAGGTACAATAATATGTTTTTCAACTGCTCTTATTTATCAACGGTAGATTCATCTAAATATGGCCCAAATATGATTATTGCTATTATATTTTGTCACTCCATCTATATACTCAAACTTGCATTTCATATTACAACCAACAGGGTAATTTACATTGAAATGTATTACCAGCATCATTATCAGCTTTCTATACAAACCTATAGGAGCTTCTTGTTCCAGAAGTTCTGGCTTTTGTAATCTAAGCAGTCCAATCAGAGCTCTGTTTTCGATGGTATGAAAAAGCATCCAGGACATAATGCTGCCAAGAACCAAAGGCCACCAATCTCTACAATACCGCTCACATTTGTTTGGGGCCGGGCCACCAAGACACAAAAGCACGACGGAAGAAGGGCTAACTTTTAGGAATGCCTAATGTGCTATAGGCCAGTAGACTGACTCAGGGCAAAGGGGTAGGGGGCTATTGTTTGGCAGAGAGAGAGACGGGTAGTTTTAGGCGGTGAAAGAAATAGAAAAGAGACAGAACTCCCTCTCTTAAAGGGATAGTTCACCCGAAAATAAAAAAATCTGCCGTCATTTATTTACCCTCATGTGGTTCAGAATTCGTATAGTATGTGACTTTTCTTCTGTGGAACATAAAAGAAGATATTTTGAGAAATGTCTAAGTGGTTTTGTGTCCATTCAATGGATGTCAGCGATGTCAAATATCTTCTTTTGTGTTCAGCAGAAGAAAGAAAGTCATGCAAGTTCGGAATGACATGAGGCAGAGTTTTCATTTTTGGGTGAACCTTAACTACTTCGTTCTCATGAGACAGGAGATATTTGGCCATCCCAACTTCTACAGTTTATTCATGGTCACAAGGTCCAAAAGAGTGTAAAATTATATCTGCAAGTCAATATTATTTAACATTTCAATATGACAATAAATCCTATAGGTATTTGGTTTTAAATCCAAATTATAATTTAAAAGTGACTGCCAAAGAAAATGACTGAATATTAATGTCACTAAAACATGTTTATTGCATTACACAAATTAACTGAAAGATGATGTAACAAGTTTTGTCTGACCGAAGTCCTAACTCTGTGTTCACTTGATAACAGAAAAAAATAGAGCTACTTGACAAACAAAGCCAATCACAAGCAATCGTCGAGACACAAAAGTGTCCTGCATTAAGACTGAAGAGACATTTAGCTCTGTTTCCGCGTGATCTGTCATAGAGTTGGTCAACACGTCTCGTCTCAGACAATGCGAAAGGCCACTGTGGTATTGTAACCTTGCATATGGGATTTAGTACATGAAATCCATAATGGTAAACATTGACAGATGGCGTCAGTTTGTTTCCATTGGGGACTGAGATTGGTACACTTGTCCTAAGTGGCTCATTGGTGCTGAAGACTAAGCACAGTTGAAGAATACCCTTAATAACGTCCTTAAACAAGACCTTTTGTGGCCCCAGCCTTTCTCAGGCCACAGAATTAGGCTTCCTTTTCTGTGGCCTTCCTCTCCTTCTTTTCTCCGCCTGTAAACTACTACGTGAAGTGGTTCATTACGGAGACTCTCCTCCACTCAGGTAGTGGCCCCGGCCATTCCCAGCTCTTCAATCCTGTAACTCCCCGAGGAAGGGAAAAAGGAAAACATATCGGACAAAGGTCCTGTTAGCACTTCCTATGGAAAATTAGTAGCTTTCGCAAAGGTAGAAATCCCAATTACCTCACATTGTGAGGATGCGCCTAAAGGCTCGCTAGCGGCTCGCCGCAGTGCCAAAGTGAGTCCTCCCCCCGAACCCCAATTAGAGCGAAGATGCTCTTCTCCCTTCTGAGTGCATCTATTTACCTTGTCCAAAGCTCGCCACTCCTAGAGCCCTCAAAAATCCCCAAAATGCACCTTTGAGATGCAGAAGTGCTCTCTTGCTTCAAGCAGGGTGGTGATGGGCCTTTTGCATCCCGACCGTTATGACCTTCAGGTCCAGTGGGCCTGCTTGGGGTGCACTGTACCCCCCTGAGAATTCTCTCAGGACAGGAACAACAGTACTGAGACGAATAAGTAGAACTATAGGGAAGGGCGGGAGTGCACACTTGTAAGAAAAATAATGCCAGAGATAAGGAATCTTTGACGTCACTATGGAGAAATCTATAAAGGTTGGTTTCGGATGTCACTGCCTGTGGAATGCGCTAGACCTCTAAAGCGAAAGCCAAGAATGTTAGTGTAGTACGCTGTCAAAAGCTCAAGGAGGAACCCAAAGCTTTCAGATGACTGGCTGAATTAAACCTCCTCCTCCTCGGCTAAACAAATGCTTGTTTTGGCATACAGTGACTGCAAGCAAAATCCCAACAAGGCAGACGCGAACGTAATGAAGGTCTAAATGCAGAACGGAATGTATCTGTGTTTGCCAATATTTCACAATAACGTGTGCAAAAAATGATCCCAAGACAAAGGTCCATTCACTGTTTTGAGTCACATATTTTCACCTATAAAGAATTTGAGAATTTGTGAAAATGGAAGCACGTCATGAATGCACAGAACCTGGTGTCATCTGACAATTATCTGCTCATTCTAAGAAGCAAAATCTATTTCCTTATTTTTTTAAACATAACAGTAGGGCCAAGTCTTAAATTCCTGCAGTGTTCAAACGATGTATTACATGCGGTGTTTGTCTGGAACAGGTCATGAGAACAATTGTGGGAGACAGACTACAGACTTGCTTTGTTCTCAGGCATTGTAGTTCTTTTCCTCTTGCAATTCATTCCAGATTTTAACTGCTTGTAGAGAACTCCACCGCATGAAAAAAATATTTTACTATTATGTATTTATTTTTATAAGCAGTATTGTAATCAAAAAGTAATTCATGCTCAGTTTAACATATTGGTTGATTTGACATATTTTTGCATTTAACTTGCCATAATATTGAATGTTATTATTGTTCTGAGTGAAGAGGATTAGTGGATGAAAGGATAAATTGAACAGATGTTTAATTGTTAGCATAGGTACATTTTTAAGAAAATACATTATTTAAAAATGTACATTTTAATACTCCATTTAAAATTAAATGAATAAAAACAAAAAGACCTAAACATAAACTAAACAAGCAGTGAATAGGATGCATAGTAAAAAACATCAAACATAAATATCTTTTAATAAGGTATTTCAAAATATATTTTTAATGGTATTATGCAAAAACGATTTAAACAAAAATATTTTAAAAAATGGAAACTTTTTTTTTCATAAAATTTCATGAAATTATTCATAATATAGTTTCATGTTATATATATATTTTCAATTATTATCAATAGTATATTACTGCTATAGCTACTATTGTGTATCAAAATTATCTACTGAGGTGAAAATAACTGAACTTTATGTTTAAGGTTATAATATACAGTATTTACATGCATAATAAAAGCCAGACTTTTTAATAAGTGCATGTTTTACAAATTTGAGATCCTCATATAAATTTGAACGAATTTCAGATCTTTTTCATAAAAGTTCTTGTCTTAAAGACAGTGTAAGAAATCAGTGTTATGTCCTTCAAAATGTGTCTGTTTTAGTTTTGCGTGTAATGGTTTAATATAAAGTTTAATGAAAATATTTCTAAAACATGGCACATAAAAAAACATCTACTTTGTTTGCTTTGAGAAAAATGTATGGGAGAAATGTAACCCCGTCTGTTCAGAATGAACCTGCAAGACAAGAGATTTAGCTTCCCGAGCACATCCATATTCAGCAAAATAAACATTCCAGGTTTCATGTAGCATTCTGCTGCCGGTCATCAAAAAAATACATACTACATATTCCTTCTTGTGAGAAAGAAAAAGTTGAAGAAAATATAATGTTAAGAAAACTTTCCACTGTTAAATAATACATAGCCCATCTAGTTCAATGTTTTGTTTAATCCATACAAAAGAGGTTAAGAGAAATTGTCATCTGCTAACAGTAGAACATTTCACAGACACAAAAACACTGAATCGGGGCAGCATTGTAATGAAGGTTTTTCCACAAGTATGTCTATATAATCAGACACAACTACGTTATGTAAGGATGCTTTTTACACTAAAAACCAAACCATTAAAACATTCTCCATATCCCTTTACAAACACACAAAGAAAAGTTCATTTTCTAGCCTTTTTCTTTTTGGTCTAACATCACTAAACTTGGTAACCGATCAAATCAAGAGTTAGAGGTCAGAGAGATATCAAAACCTCTGTGACTTACTCTTAATATCAGACAACAGCTCAGTGCATTGTACTGACCACATAAGCCAATTAGTATCCATGTGATCTCTCTTGCTGTCCTATCTATGTTATACACTTTGTTTTTCAGCTTCTGGCTCTAAGAAAAGGTTTTTCATTAGTGAACACTGTCCACTCTTTTTTCATATCTGTCTTGTGTTTATTATTCATTGTTGAATAAATGTAGCTGCATATAGATACTCCAACCCCTGTATTTGCTCTTCTTAAATTGGCTCTGGCCTGCGGCAAACAGCGCTAGCATCTGGAATAGAGAAATAACACCCGGTGACAGTCGCTTAGCACCTCGGCAGTAAATTAAGTCCTCAATGCCACACGCCGCTTAAGTGCACGACGCACGATACCAATCTGCAAGTTTATTATTGCCCGTCCCCATTTGCCATTATCGGAAAACACAGTCATTAAAAAGCATTTGACCTTTTTCAACAAGGATCCAGAAATTACTTTTCCTTTTTTCCCGCCTGCTCGCTCCGTGTCTCATTCTCCAATCATACTCCTCAGCAAATTGTAATGCGACCCCCTTCACAAAGTGAACCACAGCCAGACAGCCCCGAGGAGATACTGTATTTAGTTAAATGTTATATCTGCCAATTTCAAGACAATGAGGAGAGGAAAAATAGGATGGAGACATGAGGGAGAGAGGATATGGGTCCCTTCTGTCAATGTACAGAGGACAGCTTTGGCTCTTGGATGGGACTGCTGAGGTTTGCTCAAACAGTGACTGTCGGTGCTTTCAGAGCGCAGGGGGAGAAAGGAGAGGGTGAACAGAATCCCCTGCATACTCTTTGAAATCCCTCCTCATCGCTATCAAGGCCCGTCACATGTACTGGATTCCATGCATTTGTTTTCAGCAGGGTATGAACCTGAGCCTGGCTCCTGGAACTGTTGTAGGAGAAATGTTTCCAAGGGTCAGTGGTGTGCTGGAATGATGCAGATATGGCTTCTTTATAAAGGCCATAGTTTCAGATAAGCCAGTTTTATGTGAAATCACCAAAAAATTATTAGGGCCTGCTCTTTTCCTGAAGGGTAAAAAGCTATTATTATTGGTCTCTGTATTATATTGATCTCATATCTGTCACACATGAATACCATGATGAATGAAAGCTATTAAAAACCAGTGTTATTCCATTCTTTTTTTTCTCATCCTCTTAAATACAGTGGCTTTCGAAATAATTCAAACCCCTTCATTTTATTCACATTTTGTATAAATAAATATGCAATGTATATTTATTTCAGTTTTGTTTGATTGAGTTTTTTTGTTGACACAAATAATTTTTTTGTTTTGTATTCCTTGAGTATAATGTATGGAGTACATATTAATGTAACAAATTTATTTTACAATAGTATACTATACATACACATACAACATAAATTCAATTGAACAGAATGTGAATAAAAGAAGGGTTTTGAATACTCTTGCAAGCCTCTATACATGCAAAACTTTAGTATTGTTTTGTTTAAAAATGAATATGAACTTGTTTTCCTGGCAGATTTAAGTTTTCATTTTCTGCAAATAAATACAATTTTGGAGCACTTTTGGGAACTGTCTTTCAGTGATATTCTATTTGATCTGCTCTGTCAAGCTGTGTCTCCCTGCAGGGGGAGCTGTGAGCAGTTCTGTATCAGGAAGGGTTCATCTGTTTATAAAATCGAATTTTTCAGGACTCCATTCTCACAACAAAAACATCTTCACCTTCAAAGTCCCCTGAACATCATACCTCACAAGTTTCATTTAGGTTAGCAGTGAATTGAGTCATCACTTGTGGCTAGTTATCAGGAGTAGTGGGTGGTCATAAATAAGGCCTACAGACCAAGTGAAGACATCCGTTGTGTAAAGAGTATGTCTTCAGGCGATATTAAGTCCCAGAACCACACCGTAGCAGATGAAGAACAGGATAGGAGGTGTAAAAAGGGTTTATTCAGCAGGGGTGATGCAAAATTTCCATATGGGCAGAAAATCGGATTTAACGGCGCATCACCACAACAATGGCTGAGTACGTTGCTTTGCCAACACAAAAGGCACAATGTCTCAAACAGACTCATCTTTACAGAGTATGAAATTGATCTGACTTTTATAAGGCAAGGGTCCTTAATTAATTGATGTACCACCTCATGTATAACGATTCTAGCCGGAAGGCTTCTTTGACCATGTTTTGGATGCTGTGTCATGGGAACACCACTGATGGAGACCACAGTTTTGCTATAGGCAGGAAAAAATATTGTTTATTATAACCACTAAACCATAATGAATACATTTGACTTAAATTGTCATCATATATTTAATTTTATTTATTTTTTTACAGACAACACATTTTCCCAGAAAGCTGAGTTCAATTTATATTTTGCTGGCATGCTTGAAAATTATTGCAAAAATCTAAGAATTGCTTTCATGAAGGTGACCACTTAAAACAGACATCAGTAAAAAACTTTAATCTAAATGGATAACAATACAAATTTCTCACTGTTAAAATGTTGCCTTACATTTTTAATCAAGAGGAGAGGAATGTCATTTTAGAGGGAGAATTTTTTATTTTACAGTTCATTTAGAGTTCTTTTTACAAGATTTATTTTTTTAACAGTTGATATTTGAAATACGGTCAAAACTAAAAAAAATCCCGAAAAATACAATTTACAAGAAAAACGGGGAAAAATTTTATATATATCCTTATATCCTATAATTTTACAGGGGAAAAAACTTTTTACGGTATATTTCTGTTTTTCCAGAAATTGTTTTTACAGTGTGGTCTTGAAGCACTTACTGTTTTAGTTTAGTCACAAACATTAAAACAAAATGCATCCAACCAAACATTTTGAACTGAATCACAATTTTAAACGAACAGATTTAATGTGAAATTAGAAAACAAACAAACAGGAAGTGCTTCTGTATCCGTGTTGTTTACGTTTAGCAAAATGTTCTATATGTTACAGCAACTTACTTAAAATAGTGAGTTAAGCCAACTTTCTTGCACTTGAAAATTTAAGGCATCAAAAAATGGCCTAAATTTACATATCAGAAAAATATGTTTGCAAATTTGATCTGAGTATCACGTCTCAATTTCAAACGCAATGATTCTTCAGATACAATGGAATCCACACACAGTAGCGCACCTGACACACTTCTTTCAGCTAAGATATAAAATGTTCCAACATGTTTCCTCCCAAACAGCCCCCCACCTCTTTGTAAATGTGTGTTGTCTGTATTGTGAATTTGCCCCCTGCTGTTGAAACTGCAGGCCAGAGAATATAATACTAATGATAAAATGCAGACACCGGTGTGTATGTAGAGCCGAACATAAACAGGCTGTAATTAACACGGAGCATGCGGACATATATCAACGACAATTCCGCTTTACCTATCTTTTGTTTTTGAGGATGCATTTCTTAAACTCATGGATGATGAATCGTTCCTCCCTAAAACCACATGGAAACACACTGGCACACACACAAGGTTCTGAGGCGATACTACTCCCACCTAAAAAATACATAAACAATCAGACTAACATTGAGCCAATTTCCCCTTCGCAGCTCTGCTAATTTACACATATAGACAGACACATACAAACATGCAGAGCTCTTCTAATTTTCCTTGGGCCTCCACAGGGAGTGTGTTGTAGCGCAAACAGAGATGTGTTTTGGGTAATTGCTCGTGCTGTGTTTGTATGGAAATCTCAGAGTGTGTGACGAGGCCAGATAGCCGTCCAATGTTGTCCTGATCCAAGCTTTAGGCGACCGGCCAAAGTATTTTATCTCTTAATGTATTAGAGTGATCTTCCAATTAGCCCATGCTCATAATACCCCAGGATCTGGTGCCACTGTGTGCGCATGTGTGTGTGTGTGCACGCATCTTGCTGAGGGTGGGGGGGCTCTGCGATAGTTCTGCTTGAGAGGTAAACGGAGGTGCTTATTGTGTGGCGCGAGGGTTGTACGCTTTCCGGGGCTCCTGTTGTAAAGTTTACTGATAAGGGAACCCGGCCCTTGAGCATCCATTCTGTCTGGTACATTAACACTCCTTATCGGCAGCCCAGATAACAAGCGCATGCCATTTGCCTTCCGAGGAATTAGCCCGTCTTCCTTGGCTAACCAGGCAGTGGTGATTAACCTTTACACTGTCCAATATTCTCTGAAGACTTCCTCTCTCAGATTAGACACTATTAGTTATGACTAACTAAATGAACAGCTCTCGCCTCTCCAAAGAAAGAGAGAGAGAGAGCAGGACATGCATAGAGATGTGTGTGTTGGAGGTAGGAGTGGTTTTGGATGGGAAGGCATTATTTGTATTATTTTACATTACATTTAGATTTATTAATATAGACTTATATTTTGATTTGCATATGTCTATATAGATAAACTTCCAAATCTTAATTTAATCATCATTTTTAGATGTATTGTGGTCATTCCAGTCCAGTGTCTGTTGAATTTCAACAAAATCAAACCTCAGGATTGACAAAGTCATCCAACATGAAAACGAGGTTATCACATAAAAAATCATCTTTGAACTTTTCCTAAATACATGTACAAATATTACTGTTGTATTGCTTAAAAGTGGATATGAACTTTGATTTGAAGATTTGAGGTCTGAAAAAATACAGAGCATCTTTTCTGTCATTTTGACCAGCTTCTCCAGTTCTCATTTCCTGCAAATAAATGCAAATAGAAACAATAATTTTATTTGAAATTTGATAGAAATAGTGTTAGTAGTTCACAGAATGATGCAAAAATGATCATGTTATCTAAACACATACCTATAAATAGTAAATTCAGAAAAAAATGTAAATTATTTTGAAATGGTCTCTTAATTTTTTTCTATGGCTGTTATATGTTTCCATATATAAGAGTGAATTACCCAGAAGATTAGCTCACACAAAATGTCAGTAGTTACAAAAAACATCACATTAGTGTTTGTCAGCCAACAAACATAGAGATGTGTTAAAGAAATAACAGCTTCATTCATTTAATTTTTGCAGTACTACAATAAAATGATTTTTGGGGTATTGCATAATAATTGGAATATTGCTTAATGGTTAGTAAAGGAAATTATTTTATTAATAATTGATTTAAACAGTTCAAGAAAATGGCTTACTGACTGATTTTCTTTCAATTCATTTTATCTCTATGTTATTCATCATCGACAAAACACAAAACACATGCCAGTGGCAAAAAATGAGCATTTAAGACAAGATATATTTGTATTGTTAACATAATGACAGTATATCTTCAGGAATAAAATGTGTAAGAATGAGGCATGTAGATGTGCCAGCAGAGGTTAAATTTGCCTGCAGTCTGTGCTCCCTACTCTTGACAGAGGTCAAAGCAATAATGAGATAGAGACAATATGTTGAGCAGGTCCCAGACAGAAAGAGAGCTCAGTGTGTGTGTGTGTGTGTGTGTGAGTTTCGCGCGTGGTGGTGTTTTGTTGCAGTGGCGGCGTGTGCTGTGTTTGTTGTGTTCGGTTGGTTGTTGTGGTGTTCTTGTTGTTGTGTGTGTGTGGTGAAGGACGGGACCTCTAGGACGCTATGTTGTGCTGTGGTGTGTGTGTGTGTGTGTGTGTGTGTTTCAGGACGAGATAACCGTGCACTGGCTGGGGGGTAAAGTGCTGCAGTCCACTGTCTCTCTATCTGAATGCTTTTCCCCAGCATACACACATACACTGTCACCAGAGCTCGACATATTAAGCCATCACATCAGAAACACACTGCCATAAGATGTGCTGAGTTGATGATTACAAACCTAAATCTGACTGCACGCTGTGCCTCGGGCTTTTCTCCACTTCCATTCTTCCTCTCCAGTGTTTCTCCTAGTTGATATGATATCAAGATATCCAGACTCGATATATTTGTCTCGAATGCAGCATGCGAAAATTTGCTGTTTTCAATCACACGTTCCATGAGCTGAGATGTTGTCATATCAGTAAATTGAGAGAGTAGAGCACGAGATTTCAACCGCAGGCTTTTTTGCTGGACCATTAGTCATGACGACATGTGCCAATGCACATACTTTCAAAGTACTCCAGGCAATCTTCATACACACCGTGGACTAAATAAACATCCTCACTGCCATCAGTTTGAAACCTATCACCCGTAGCCTGCCACTGAGTGCTGTGTTTTAGGAAGATAACTTCACGGACATGACACGGGATGACACTTGTGCACACACCAGTATTCGGAGCTATCCAAGCTAGTCACATTTTCAACCAGATTAAGTCTTCTTGTTGAAAGTAACGGTGGAATTGGATTACCCCATTGGAAACAAGCCCCTGGATTTCTCGCAATGAGCAAGTGCCTTTGAAAGAACGCCATACTTCCGCACACACACGATGATGCGCACACACTGCCAACATTTCCCCAGCACACATTTATCTGCGGACACAATTAAGAGCATGAGATTTGAACATGCTGTGTTAAGTAAGAAAGCGCTTTTGTTCCAAAGGAAACAAAAGCTTGGGGAAAAAAATGAGTTTTTCAACCTTGAGAGAGCAGCGCCAAGGCTCACTGATACCCAGAATAATCACATTCTGTCTCAAATCCCTGTAGCTGGCACAGGTAGAGCTTATTTAAGACCGTCCACCGGCTACTCTGAAAAGGAGGCGCAGAACGTGTTCTTCACCGTCCACCCTGAGAGCATGGAGTCCATCAGCGCTCACTGCACAAAGGGGTGCCAAAGCTAAAGCGAGCAGCTTCTTGAGTGTCCCTACCCTCATCGAAAGAAAAATACCATCGTCCCCCGCTCGTCCAAAACGGCGGAATCTCATCTCCACCTTAAGAAAGTGACAAATCAAACAGCCTGGGCTCCATTTGCAAGCTGTCAATCAAACAGCTTTGCTATCTTCCCACCACGGCTTCTTCCTCTAATACCAATTTAAATCGTTCACAGGCCTTCCGCTGCCATTATTCAAAAGATCATAATAGTTTTCCTTGTGCCCAAAGCACAAAAAATCAATTATTTCCCCACAAAGACTTGAAAGTACTTAGCGTGGGGCTGCGGCGAGTGGAGCTGTGGGTTATATCAAATTGAAACTGCACTCATTACACGCCACACAATTAGTTACCTCTGGTCTGTGCAGCCTTTCATTCCAAATGGCATATCTGTATTATTACAGAAACAAGCATGCAAATGCCATTGTCGGGGATTTAAAGAAATCAATAGGACAGTGGAGCTAGCGTTTGGTGGCCCGTCACTCAAATCTGCTGCGGGCCAGAGATAAAGGTCTGAATTTAAATTAGTGCCGGCAGCCTGTGACATCACATGTGACACCCCAAATAAAAGCCTGGCACCATGATATGTGTAATTATTCCCCACGACTTCTCCTCCTTTCTTCGCCCCTCATTGTGCGGACTTGTGTAACTATGTTTTGTATAAAAGGATTAAGAGTATTTTAATGAAAAATTGTAATTGTTTCTTTTTTGTGTGTGCGCTCCACGGACACGCACGTGTGTGTGCGCGAGTCGTTCTGAATAGCGCGTCTCTCATTTGTTTCTCTCTTTCCCACCTTCTCTCCATTGATTATAAGACATTTCTGCTCAGACCAATTTCACAATCTCCAATTCACTTAAACAGTCACTTCACCACCTACACGGATATAAGTGCAAGACATTAATTAGTTTTTCGGCTCGAAGAGCGTGACCGCGTAAAGGGTGTTTGCAAACGACTTCGATGAGTGACCTCTCCTTTAGACCTGACCTCAGGCCAGGTGAGGTCAAAGGTCATGATCTTTAAGGCCAGAGGTGGGCTGAAGACCATGGGAGACAGGGGTTAAGCATCTGCAACGGAAGTGCCCACCGTGGCCTGTCACCCAGATGATCCTTTAACAGCTTTGAGAGCGTTTGAGTGTCCAAAAGAGGAACAACAATGACCAATTACCAGCCTCGTCTCCATCCCCAAAACAAAAGCCAGAAGGAATGCAATTGCTTAAAAGAAGCAAAGAAGAATTGAAGGGAGGGGTTTGCAGCATTCCTCCCAGCCAAACACCCCTGAGCCACATCCAGACGCTATTTGAACTCACATCTGCTATATCAGCGCGGTGTGTTTATTATCTGTGTCGCTGCATTCATATTCCCGACAGTACTGCTCATTTCGAAAATAGAAGACATCCAAAACGTCTCTCATTCAATAACAAACAAAGACGTGCCCTTCGTACGGCAGGGACGAGTGTCGACGAAGAGGGAGGGAGGACGTGCCCTTTCTGGCCTCTCTTTCTCTCTCCCCGTGTCCTACCCCCTTCCCCTTTAACACAGGGGTTCCTCATTCAACGACGGTTAAACGTTTTCACAGCCTCACAATGCCAGAGCAAGATGGCAGGTGCGAGCGAGACCGAGAGAGGGAGTGAGAAAAGGAGAAGGACAGAAAGAGCAAGCAACAGAGACGAGGTCAGCCCATTTGGCACAGTAATCGCTGTGAGCATATTAACGGAGACCCAGGTGTCTACGCTTGACCCCCGCATGACGGTTCCATTAACCCTCCAGGCTGGCAGGGAGTGTCCGGTAAAAGGATGTTCCATTTGGCAGCGTAGAGCGGGCTGGGCCTTGCTCACCGTTATGGCTATCACGAAGCAAAAAGAACGACGAACCCGATAATTCATGTAAAAAGCCACCACTGGACACATGCGCATGTTACGGGGGCCACAAGCCACTCTCGAGATCTGCACGCACAGGACGCAATATAATACGCATGCACTAATACGCGCACACATGCTGCTTTTTTCTGTACAAAAACCAAGTGAGATAAAGACTGGCAGGCTAGCCGAGAGGAGGAGGGTGTGGAGGGTGTAGAGGGGAGGGGCAGGCGGGGGCTTTGGAGTTGTCATTCAGCTGCTGCCAAAGCACACAGTGCACGACGCCACATTGTGTAGGGATTGTTAGCTGCGCTGGGTGCATCTGCTAGATGATTTACATTTCGTACACAAGCGCGTTGCCTCAAACGTTTGTTTGTACACATTGGTGGATATTGTGTTTCTACGTGATGCACACACGCTCATTGTGCATATGTTAGATGGGTGTGCCAAAACAAAGTTTGATGTTTCAATTATGTTAAACCGGATTTTTCCTCGCCCAAGTCATAATTTGTTATCACGTCTGACAGTCTTTAAGGTGTCCTAACATGCCTGCACAAATGTGCACACTCATCATCTGTGAGATTGTGGTCAGACGGACCATTGTTGTATCAATTAAACAACCCTAAGTCAAATAAAGTCTGAACTTGCCCTTGGGCGGCCGAGTGATATGTCACCTCCTTTTTGCATCTATATCACTTGTTCATAACCTGAGAATCTAATGTTTCCATTATCTTGGTACATCAAATATGTACATGACTTGCCCATCTAGATTTCATTTTTAATTCATTCATAAACATTTAAAAACATATTGATACGAAAAAGCAGTGAATAAAAAATGATTTACGGAAAGACTGCTTACAAGATTCTCTCCGCGCACTGATGTTCATTTTCTCAATTAAAGGCGGGGTGTCCGGTTTCTCTTAGCCGTTGTTGATGTTCAAATCACCAAAACAAACACACCCCTACCCCATCTTTCACTTTCGTCAGCGCTCGACTCGGCTAAAGTCCGTCCTGTGCACTGTGCACCTTACTGCTGATTGGCTACAAGGTTGTTTTGGTACTCGGCCCGACTCAGTTGTCTGAAGCGTAATTCGGAAATCGGTTACCCCGCCTTTAAGTTCACCCAAGATAACTTATTCTTTCACAGCCAAATCAAGACACAGCATGACTGGGTTTACTTCTGGATATGCCACACCAACATTTTTGTGGTTAAGCTGGGACAGAGATCTGTACAATGACGCCTGAAGGGAGAACTGGTCTCTATTGACATGGAGACTGTGATGGAGAACATATTCACAATCCATGAGAGCAGCGCAACACCTTACCTGAATTGGCAGTCAGGTGTCAAAACACCATGAATGTCACTCAAAACAGCACCACCCAGACCAAACATACAGCTCGGAACAAGAAAGATCTCAGATCCTTGGTCTCAGGTGTCTCCAGCCAGCCGCTTCAGGCAACATCTGCTCATCTAGCAACATTCCTACAATTCAGTGTAATTGACATGCTTATGTAAGGGCTGCATCCTTTTTTTTTACATTTTACACTAATGCATGGGTATTAACTTAAAAGACAAGCAGCTCAATGAAGGAATATGAACAAATGCTTTGGTAATCACTGTGGGAATTATACCACTCAGTCTGTGCTAAATTGTGTATTTTACTTATTGTGAATGCAAATATGACTGTGTCCAAATTAAACAGTAGTTGAATATTATACACTATAAATGATCAGATGAAATGAATATGGCTATGTTTAGTCTCATTCTTGAGTGTTACAGAAACAGCCCTAATATTTTTTTATGTGGGGCAAAAAGGAAAAATGTGGGAGGAGCATGTTCCTCTCCTGTCAATCACAACACAAACATAAACAACTGATTACATCACTCTTGTGACGTGTTTTTTCAGCACATCTACACAATTTCTACTCCACTTCTATTTCTATTCACTTCTATTACAGCTTTCCTGTAGCTCAGTGGTAAGAGCATTGTGTTAACAACGCAAGGTTGTGGGTTCGATCCCAGGGATTGCACATGCCTATGTATAGGATAAAGCAATGTAAGTCGCTTTGGATAAAAGCGTCTGCCAAATGCATAAATGTAAATGTAAGTAGTGCTCAAAGTGCTAGAAAACACTTAAAAGACTAAAAATTAAAATATGTCCTGAAAAAATGTAATACAAAATATGTTTATATATTTATTGTGAGCAAATGCTTTTCAATGTATGAAAAGCAGAAATTCATTATGTACAGTATTATCCAATAAATTGTAATATATTAACAATATACAGTATGTATACATAGAATGTATTTTATACAGTTTATTTTCAAATATATATGAAATGTTTTACTAGTTTTACATTTCTAGATGTATTGTGGTCATTCCAGTTCAGTGTCTGTTGAATTTCAACAAAATCAAACCTCAGGAGTGACATAACGTCATCCAACAGTAATGTGAAAGACTGACGGCATGACAAGACACATGAAAATTCTCATAAATGTCCAACTTATCGCATAAAACAGTTTTCGAACTTTTCCTAAATACATGTAGAAATATTATCGTTGTATTGCTTAAAAGTGAATATAAACTTGTTTTTTTTTTGCAAGTCTGAAAAAACACAGAGCATCTGTTTCTCCAGTTTTCATTTTCTGCAAATAAATGAAATTAGAAACAATATTGTTATTTGAAATTTGGTAACAATATTGTTAGTAGTTCACAGAATGAAACAAATATGATAATTTAACCTAAATGCATACCTTTAAATAGTAAATTCAGAAAAACTGAAAATACTTTTGAAATGGTATCTTAATGTTTTCCACAGCTGTATATATTGCTTATATATACCAGTGTTGTTTACATCTTGCAAAATGGTCTATAAATACTGCAGATCCATGCATATAAAGCTAAATGAAAGTCCCTCACCTTTCCCACCCTTTACGCTGGTCTTTGATCCACTCATTCAATGTCTCTTCCCAGTCAGTCCACTGGGCACTTTGATCAGTGTCTCTCTGTACATGAAACTTCCATTAGGTCTCGGGTAGAAGAGGAAATCAGTGGGATTGTTCGCTCCATCTCTGCCTTCTCCCACATGGACACAGGCAAATAAATATCGCAGAGACTTTGCATATTGAGCAGAATATTGGTGTAGCGTGTAATGCAATCTGAAAAACGTTATCCTGCAGAGGCCCAATCACATTTTCATCTGTGTTGTTATTCAAGTTCCTTAGCCCTACTGGGAATCATTGTGTCAGGTTCACCTGGACATCTGGCTATTATTATTCACTTAATAAATGTCATATTACTCTATCATTCCTGCAAATGCATTGAGCAGTTTCATCCATTAAGCAGCTAGATTTTGCCTAAGGGAATTTGCTTTCAATATTTGATGCCAGCAGTCAGGGCACTTAAATACCGACATCCTCCGTAAAAACCTGAAGGCCAATTTAAGGCTCACATTCAGCGCAAGCTGTCTCTGATTTAGAGCGAGCTGTCTCTGTTAAAGTCACGTGGACGCATGAGTGATGCAGAGATTCAGTAGTCTATCATTAAAAACTCAATTCAGGCCTTTTAAAAAGTAGATCTTGCTTGGTGCTGAATTGTTCTAATCTTTGTATGATCAGAGGATCTCTGTGCGTGTCTGAGCAGCCGTGATGACATTTTGACACTGCGTCTACAAGAAGTTCAAATGGTGGTTTGTTGATCAGGGAAAGTCCCGCACATACCATCTCAAACTGATCCTGTTCAGGGCAGCTGGGTAATTTTGGGGTTGGCATTATGGGATTAACAAAGCAGGCCAAAACGTTTCACTTCGTACAAATTCATGCAAATTAGCCACCTCGCAAAATCATAACTCATCGAAATTCATGAGGTAATGTTAAAATGCACAACTTGAAAAGTAGAAATGTATACAGTCACTTAACATGAATACACAGCCTTGCACTCAATGCACTGATAAACTAAACCTAACAGGTAATTAAAAGGTATTTTTAAAATAATATAGAAATAAAAAAATAATTAATTCATATTAACCCTGAGCTAAAAAATCTCTTTCTTGGAATGAACCTAATCTTATGTTGTGAACACAAATACCCACGTCCACCCACCCACACACACACACACACACACACACACACGCACGCTGTGTCATGTTGATGTGAACATAACGAGGGTCAAAAACGAAGGATTTACTCCCAAAGAAAATATTCTGCTATATTCTGTAGCTTATGTCTTTTGCCGTTTTTTTTGTTGTATTTTTGGTGCCAGTAATGAATTGCTTTTTCTTTTAACCAATAACCTAGAAACCACGAAGGAAGTTTCTCAATAATGAAAAACGAACAAAGATTTTTCTCATCTGTTTTACCTTGAGATTTTGAAAACGCTCGCACGCGGGGTCACTCACTGATAGACCATCAAACTGTGTAAATAAAAGCTGTGGAGGAACTCTCTCACAACCTTCATTTCTATTCCTCTCTCTCTCTCACTCATCCACTTGGTGTCTGGCCACAGTTTTCAAAGAGCAGTATGCACAATATGCTTCAGTCCTGTGAATGCGGAGTGTGTTTTATTGTCAGAATGAATTAGCATTACTTGCTGCGGTTCAAGGTGATTTGCCTTCTTCAGTCATTAAGACACCTGTATAAGTAGACGTATAAATGTATTTTATCCGCCTTGAAAGACACTAGCTGTATGGAATCAACTCCATGTGCTTCTACCACAGTTAAGTGCACTAATTTATTTACCTGCTACCTGAATAAAGTTGTTTGTATTTAACACCATTAATAGTCTTTGGTCATCTGATGGAGAACAGGTTTCAAAACAGCCATCTTAAAAAGCCCCAAATTCCCATTGATCTCATCCATATAAATACAGCAAACACAAAGCAAATGCAAATACAAACACGCATGCGTCGACCAGCAGAAAAGTAGACAGAGTTGCAAACACTTGGTATTTGCTAGTACTGCCACAACTGCATTGACACGCCGTTCTTCTATCTCCTGCAATATGCACACATTTCTTACAGTTACCAAAGAAGTTGGATGTTTTTTGTTTCTGGGCAGGTGGTTTTCAGTCCATCCAAAAGCACTTACAGTAAACTCACATGCATACACACAAATGCTCTGAGATGTGTAAAATGTCTAATACGTGTCATTTGAAAGCACAAATAGGAGTGCTTGGGGTTTTCACATATTGAAAATCACTCCATTTCTGCAAAGGTCAGATGGTTGCTCACATAAGGCAGAAAGTGTTAATAAACGACATCTATGTACTCTCTCTCTCTCTCTCTCTCTCAAAAGCAGGTAAATAAATTATTTTCCTTCAAACACCATCCTTACCTCCATAATCTAGATTCTTTCGAAAATGTACTCTTTGTCCACACTCGCTTTTTTTTTTTTTAACATTTCATTAATATTTTTAGTTTTTTAAGTATTTTGCCAAATTTATCAGCCATGTCTTATGATTTAACAGCACTATTAAAGGGGATGTGCAATGGTGTTTCATGCATTCTGACTTCTTTACAATGTTAAACGTGCTGGCTTCTCATGCTTAACATGGTCAACCTGTCAAAACGAGTTTGACGTATGATGTAGTATTTCTGTGCTTGATACACTCCCCCAGCGTTCGTATGGGTTTCGGAAAGTTTTATTTGAACATTGAAGGGTGCGATGCTATTCTGTAAGTACTCTATAGATTAACATGAGATATGCAGAAACTGTCAGAGACACGGCCACTTTAATACTTGATTATCCAAATGTACTATTGTTAATAAAAATAGAAAACCAGCGTCAAAGTTTCAACCATTAATTTCACTATGATTTCTATTGTTGACACAGCCAATTTTCACAGGATGTTCATTACGTTATGTAGGATAATGTAATGTAACAGTCAATCACAAAAAAATGACTTTAGTTTTCACAGACTATATTTATTGTTTGTGTGAGGGCCTCACTGAATTGTCATCATGGCAAGGGATGGGCTCCTGCCAAAGCTAATTAGCATGTACAACTTCATATGGCGCCTGTGGCAGGGGCGTCCGATAAGAGGGTCCCGCACACAGCTCCATACAAATCCTCTTTCTTATCTCCATCTCCTCAGAACAACCAGTTTCAGCCCAATTCTATTCTAATCTTCAGCATAAACAATACTGATATTTCAGCAACACAAAAAACAGAAGAAAACAGTGGGGGAGAGAAAATAAAACACATGGGTCTTGACAAGACTCTGCTTTACAAAATGCTCACCTGCTTCCACACTCACGTTAGCAGATTTTGTATTATGCATGTATGTTTGTGTCTCCTTTTGAGTCAAGCAATTTCACGCATTCTATATTGTTATAATCAAATGAGTTTCAAATGGGCTTATAACCCTAGCATCAAGATCCTGTCAACATAAGCAGAATTTCAAGAGCTTCCTACAATTCCTGTTGCATCTCACCACCAACTCTATCTGTATATTTCTTCACTTCTATATAATATATTCTTTGATTATGAATCAATTAGGCCTATGTATAGTTACAGTATAAGGTATATTTATCTTAAACTCATTAAATGATTATCTGGAAATGTAAACTTTTTAAGCCATTTATTAATCACTTAATTTTGATTATAAAAGAAATGTGATCATAAAGCTTTCGATCTTTTTTGCACATGATACTACATTTAAGTAAAACTCGTTGGTCTAATTTTCACAAAAATGTCCTGTGTTCCTCCTTCATCATGGACTCAGCCACACTGGTGGCTGAGGATAACCTCTATGGCTCTTCACTGAATGAGAAATTAAGTTGATTTAATCATTGGTGCTAAGCTGAAGTGCACACACACACAAACTCCTTAACTCTACTCATCCTGTTAACTCCTGCCATAACCCTGCATTACTTTTCTGTCGTCCCCTGTAGAGAATACGTCTAAACTGTATGTCATCAGAATTGACAGCTTTATTAACAAGACCTGGTGAATGACGAAGATTGCAGACACAATACGGCTAAACAATGTACTGCAGTATAGTACATTGACCAGAAACAAAAAAATAGACTGTGTGTAATGAATTTATGACAGCATTGCTTCTGGGGTTTGATTGAGACTCAGAATTATTTTGATCAATCTACAAGATCAATCTAAACAAGATTACAAAGAAAGGATCATGTTTGATTGTCTTAACATAATCACCACAGTGAAACAAATCTCTACAGCCAGACATCATGCAGAATGCAGGACTTACAAAGAAATCAGGCCAATGCATAATCTCTACAATCAAGTCCCATTTGCTTTTCATATTATGCAATAACAATTTTCTACATAGCAATTATTGCGAAAACTACCTACCTTTGTCACAAAATACTCAGCTTTGTATTTTTGTGTTTGGACCCCTTGAAGTTATTATCTGATTCATTTAATTGAACTTCTGTGTAATCACAAATCTATAAAATACACCTGAATTAAATGACATTTAATGTAAGAATAGTAGGAAAGTAAGTTTAATTGGGACACTTCTTGACATGAAGACGACTCTACTGTCCCAATTTACTTCTACTTAATTTTTCTTCGTTTTTTTTCCATATTGCATAGCTTAGTGACAAAGCAATTTGTTACTTAAACTGTAAAACTTCCAAATTAAAAAAAATATATATATATACATTGTATAAAACGTATTTGTTTGAATCTTTATTTGTTGTTAAATGCAAAACAAAGTCTTTCAGTCAAGCAATGTGATACATTTTAAGTAGTGGTTAGTAGGGGTGATTTTAATACATACACATATATGGTAAAAAACAGTAATTGTTTCGATGTGACAGGCAAGTTTTACTTATCTGTATGTGTGTGTCAGGTGTGGTGTTCAAAAGTATGAGTGAGGGCTCAGGATAAAGAAAGGGGGTCAGCAAAGGGTATTATCCCAGAAAACAGCCAGATGAGCCAACGATCTGACTTCATGAAAGCGAGATGAAACTCTTACCTGTCCCTCTGTATCACATCAGAGAAAGTTCTACACACACTACTGCCAGTAAAGGTACAATATCACGTTTTGATACTGAGTCCACAGCGGTAAGCAGTGGAGCACACAGTGCACAAAACACATCCGTGTGAGTCAGGTTCAGAAAAGAGCCAAAGAACATGTTTTAAACTGGAGATAAACAAATAACATATAATGAATTGTTATTTTTTTATTATAAATCTAGGAATTTGTTTAAGAGAAAAAGCAGTATAGTCTGTAGTAGCAGATAAGAATAGGCCCTTCTTTACATAAGAAGATATTTTTCCTTCAAAATGTAATGTTTTACACGGTAAGAGTGTAAAATACAAAATTCTGTAAAAAGACATATATAAATACATATAAATGTATTAAATGTAGAACACTGCTCTTTAAACAGTTCTGCTTTTATTTCACCTGTAATTAAAATTATAATGTTAAAATAGTTTTATGCAGTTCAGAGAGTAAAAAGAAAAGCCGTTGTGTGATACCTCCCCCGTCTCCTTTCTGCACTAGCTGAAGAAAATTACAACCTGGCTGCACACTTAATATTTCATCCTTAAGCAAGTACGACAAGCTCTTTTTGTGTCACTCTTCCCCCTCCAGCCTCCCCTCCTCTCTCTCGTCTCACTTGCTTAGCATTAGCAAGCGCGCCATGCTTTGTCATGTGACGAACATGAGGAATGAACAATCAGAAAAATAAATCCAACCCAAATACTAGGGTGAAAAGATGACATCTAATGAAAAGAATCAGTGTGCTCTCCGTCCTGATGACCTTCCCTCGCATACAGGGAGCAAGAGACGAATCACTAATCCTCAGAGGAAAGGATGGAGGTATCGCCGGAGAGCACCGCACACACTTCAAACAGAGTTGCATCACCGGGTTTGTTTTGGCAAATTCTGGGTCCCTAACATGTCATCTCAGATAACTAAACATGCTTCTGTGTATCTAACCATGGGCGAGAGACGTAAACACATATCATTTTAAATCAGGGAAAAGCCCAACACTCTATCATACAGCATTTCTCAAGTTTGTTTACAGCTTAATTTTTACAGTTAAAATGGTCAGACTTGTTGATGTTTTTCTGGGTTAAGGAAGCCAGTAATGGAAATTAAAAAATGAAACATCACATTGGGGATTCATGTCTAAAACAAATTCTATATTTCAGTCTGATCTAACCCTTGAAATGACTTTCATTGGTATAATGTATTCAGGTTGATTAAGGAATATTAAATTATATAGACGGTTTCAAAGCAACAACATAAACAAACGTTACTGCGTATGCGTGCTTTTGTGGCCCAAACTTAACTTCCGGTATAAATCCGCAAAGAATAGATTCCCTGTAGATTATTTCTGATAACAAGATAAAAATAACAAATAAATTACATTAGCTAGCAAGTTAAAAGTATGTATAGCCAGTATTAGTTTGGGTTACCAGTAGAAGAACCGTTACTTGGCTACAAGTTACACGACACAAAGTTACATTCAACAAATTGTTCATTTAATAAAATGAATATACAATAAAATTCAACAAATTGTTTATTTAATGCAATTAAATATGAATATAAATAAAATAAAATATAAATAGTTATAATATCAGCCACAAACACAGACCAAAAGTTAACTTCAGACCAGGTGTGTGCGTCCAATAAAACCATCTATATTTGACCACAGTAGGCCTATAAGTTTTTGAATGTTACTACAATATGCCAATTTATGAGGTCACGTGACCAAATGTTTTTCACATTAAAATCTGAATAATAGCATACATCATGGGTCCAAACGGTTGTATACAAATAGTCTACACACATGCATACTTTTAAAAATCTTGAAAAGACCAAAAAGGGATTCTACTGAAAACCTCATTCCCAAAGAACCTTTTAGTAAATGGTTATAGAAAGAACCATTTTCCCAGTACCACAAAGAACTCTCCAAAAAAAGGTTCTAAAAAGATAAATATCTATCACTGTACTGCACAGTTCAGCAGCATTGATCATATAATTTACTCTTCTCTATTAGCCAGCAATGATATTGACCAAATAATTCCTTCTGTAGAATCTGGACACTGCCAAATTGCTAAAACGTTTCTGCCACATTTAAGCATATCCTGTAATGGCCCGGCCATCGATTGCAGCTTCCATTCTCTTTTTGTATGTAAACAGCTCCCTTTCAGGGGCGCCGAGTGCACATAGTGCATAGCATGTCCGTGTGTTCATCAAATTCTGAAATTAAGTAATTCAAGTGGACTTCTCATCCCACTACTCAGAAAAAAATTGCTAGCGCTCACTCCTAAGCCGAACGATTTGAAGATTACTTGGCTGAAAGGCAATTTGACCCCATTTTCCTTCTACTCTGCTTTTTGATTTTTTTGCGAGCCCCTAGCCTGCGTCTGACTGAGAGAACACGATACTTAATCTTGGATTACTGTACAGAGGATGTGCAATGGACAGTGGAGTGACAACACTGTACACACTTGCTGTGAACTTTAATGTGTTGTATGGTGGCTATTTGCAATCGCATGTGCAGGATCTAATTGTACGGATCAATAGATACATCAGATGCCTTCTACTGTTATGTTTATGCTTTAGTCTTGAGTGAGTCATGTGACACCTATATACATTAATACAATAAAGCTATTGTAATATGAGAGATCAACAGACTTTTACGCACACCATTTTAAAGCACACACGTTATGCGCACAGCTCCAGTCGTGTCTCTGAAAAGCGTGCTCAAGACTGCAGCTGGTGGCACAAAAGGCGACGATGCAGGGAAGTGACACCTCCTGTCGCCACAGTGACTCCGCTTGACTCACGGCTGACAACCCCATCAACCAGACTTGCTGATAAAGCGCTCTGCGTCTCTCTCTTTTCTCTCAGCGCCTCCCTTCACGCCTGCGACCTGATCATGGGTGAAGGGCTTAGGGCGAGCGAGGGTAGGAATGAATAGTGTGAGAGACAGAGATATAGCAGGGGGGTTTGGACCGGAATGTGATAGGGAGGAAACAGTTGCAGTGGGAGCGAGCGAAAGAGAGAGAACGCACGCTCGGGTCAGATCTAAATGCGAGTGACATTGCATCAACTCACTTTCACATCTCCTCCACGCTGGTGTCCATCAGCTGTCCACCCTGCTAACGTCCTTGACACACAAGCACTCAGCAGGCCTGTTACATACATACACACATACACGCCACTGTTTGAAGCTCATGCCTGGCCTGTCATCCATCCTGCAAAAGAGGTGACAAAAAAGGATGTCAACGAAATGTGCGGCAGATTCTTATGCTCGGTCAGTCTGATGATGCAAAGATAATGTTTGGAGAAATTCCCCCCTCCCTAGACCCTTGGTAGAAACAAACACCCACACACACATCAATATGTATGCAAAATGAGAGCGCACCTCTAAGAGTGCTTTGATTTGCATGTAATAAATAAATGAAAAGAGATGGTGAGGTTATGCCTCCACGATCTACAGAAGAGAGGATGTCGGCGCTGAGGCGGGTAAAATCGTGTAATAGTCAAAGAGGTCAACGGACCTTGAAAATGAGAATGCATATTGTTTAGGGTACACAATAATCATAGAAATGTAAAAAAATACAGAATTATCAATATGCAATATAATTAACTATGTCTTCAGAGGTGTATAAAGACCTTACATACAGTAATGAAGCGTTATGTTTTTATTACCTTAGAATGAGCTGATTCTATCTACATACACCACGGGTCCCCTTACATGGAATTCGCCATGTTGTTCTTACGGTAGCCCTCAACGGACAAACTGCTCTACAGAACACGTTTCGTAAATACGTTATCTCCTTCAGTAAAGAAGCACAAACGTGACAACATCTTGTGTCAGCCACCGTAGTGCTTGGGAAGGAGTGAGCCGTTGGTTGCAATTCACAACCTCACCGCTAGATGTCGTTGAATTTCATACACTGGACCTTTATATTTCACTATTAAAAGGCCCAAAACACACTATAAAGGAATATTATAGTGGTTTTAATGGTAAACAGCTGATGATTCATAATAGTATTTGTAATGAAAACCAATAAAATGTCTAAAATGTTTGCAGCGAGGTAGAAGTGAACTGAAATCATGAAATTAAACAAAAACAAATACTAGAGGCTTACGTTCCTCCATGCCGTAATGAATTTCAAATAAGTTATTCACTTCAGGAATAAGTGGCTGGCACGCGGTCCTTACAGCTGGTTTGTTGAGATAATTGATTTTCAAATAGTCTGAAGACGCGCTGACAGCCGCCGCAGAGACAAACGCGCCAGTTCTGCAAGTTGTATCGGTTTAATTAGAACAGCAACTGGCCTTCGACACGGCCTCTTTCCTACCTAAATTAAAACAGCCCCGCGATTTACCAGGCGGGGACGATGAATTTTTCATATCCCCTCTCTGGAGTACTCAAGGCACCGTTGCTGTTGTCGCGTTTTCCTTCAGCGGGTCATCGACGTGTCTTTCACAGATAACTATAGAGGGACTGTGCGCCGATGCGATGAATTGGCTGTATTACCTACTTAAATTTGAATTGACAATGTAATTTATACGTTTTCTGTTTTGTTTAAGCAATCAGCCCGCGGGCATCAATGCATAGCTACTCAAGCTACACAACCATCATCAGGGGAGAAAACAATAGCAATGTCGTTGTGTGGCAGTTGGATAGAAATGTTTATCGTGTTACTTAGCCAGTAACGTGGAATATAATCTAAACCTTAAACCTTGATCTTAACTATTAGAGGTGTCAAGTGTCAACTCTTTTCTATTCATATCGCTAATGTTTTCTTGTGAAGGATTATGACTGTGTGGCTCCAGGCGGGCCCTCAGGCGTTGCTCTAACAGGCCAGGGGTTATGAGGTAGGTTAATCGCAATGACCAATTTCAAGCCTGCTCATTAGTGTCTGCGTAAACTGGGGACAGATGAAACTCAATCTTCGGCCTTTGTGTGTTAAGAGATGCTAAAAGCAGAATTCCTTTGCCCGGGCTTGTTGGCTTCTCATGCAGGGACATTCTCTCGCTGTCGATCACTCTCCTCTAATTTCCTCAAATCAGTCCACCTGTGCAAGTATTAGTGAAACTCTTACCATGACCGGCGCAGGTAAAGGTTTGTACACATGTACAACCTTGCCTTGACTTTGGTTTGTGATTAAGATTGACGTCTCTAACAGGAAATGGTGAGGTCAAGATGCCTTAAGAACTTCACAGTTTGTGGTGTGCTGTGAAGTGTCATTCCTAACAATTTGCATTCCAACTCGGATTAAGTACAACTTGTTTTTCTCTGGCATAAGTTTCCACATGCTGTTTATGATTATAATTCACATGTAGTTTGCATACCACTGCCAAAAAGCTGTTGTCAGGGCTGATATTCAAGTACTCAAGAAACTCAAGTTATCTACTATACACAATGACGGTGTAATTTTTTTTACTCACCTGCCTGCTTCATCTTCGTCGTCATCATCATTATCTTTGGAGGCAATAATGAAGAATTGTACTGACTAATGTCTTGACAGTGCTTTGATCTTGGTATTGTGTTACATTTGACTACGTTCATTTATGTGTCACTGTCTCTACACTATAATTTAACAGCCTACCAGCAGTGCGTGAGAAAGACAGGATATCCCAGAAAGGGACTTTCTAACATGTGCCACGTTCTGACATAATCCCACCCACTTTCTTATTTTTCATGCCCGGGTCAATGGATTTCAGAGCAGTTTTTCACACAAAATTCCACTGACGTTAAGGAAAACAATAATCCTGCAATACTGTTTTATTGCACTCGGAGTAAAAAGTGGGAGAACACATTATCTATTAAATGATTGTGACTAAAGACTGTTGGACCTCACAGCGGAGGATTTCACATTATCTTCCCTGGCTCTTTATGAATTATGTCTTACCTCCAAGTTCAAGATGAGGAATTAATTATGTGCTTCTTGAAGTAAAACGAAAGAATAATGATTACTGCATGTCCTCTCAGCATTGATGGCCATGAAGTGCTTCAGTCACTGACACTATTAGCGCAAATTATTAGCACATAGAAATCTTATCTCATTGCTGTTCTCGCTTCCCTTTGCGTGCCTGGTGCCTTTGTGTGGTATTAAATGAATTAATTATGATTAAAAACAATTTTGAACATTTAGAGTTAACTGTGATGATGAAGCAGGATCATTACACTGTTCAGTAATTTTATTAATGTTTTTTTCAGAGATGTGAACTCAGAAGCAGTGACTGGATGCGGTTTATTTTCATAGCATGATATCATAACTAGGAGAGATTTCTAGACAAAGTGCTCTGTCAGCAGTAGCTCGTTGTCAAGGGAGTATGCCGAGGAAAAATCAACACGGAAAAGCACTTTTCAGAAGGCCTGGAAGTGGAGATGTGTGGACAAACACTGCTGAGAGTAGCTTACACATCCAAATAGCCAGTCCACTCTCTGTTACACAGCCTCTGTGACATTGACAACAACCTCTTCATGACTTTGATCCCTCAGTGTGTGTGTCTCTGTTGTGTTGTGTGTCGCTGATAGCCAATCATTACAAAAATCTCTCCAACAATACCTTACATGTGTGTCTGAACTCTCCCTGTCTCAAATGAAGCTCAAACGTCTTGTGTGTATTTACAGTATACACATACAACAGGACCACCATGCTCCCCACCAGCACCACCTTGAGGTTAAAAATAAGAGCCACAACTCCAAGATGTACCTTATAGCCAGACACACAGCCTTGAGGAGAAACTTAATCTGCCATCTTGTACCTGAAAGCGCAGGAAATCAAGTTATTACCATGAAAAGCTTTGAGACACAAAAGGTCAGTTCCATTCAGAAGCTTGTGTTCAATCTACGTTCTAATAAATGCATGGTCTGATTCTCAGTGGAGAGGCTTTCCTCTTTCTGAGGCCTAGAAACTTAAACATGCACAAAATTGCTTTTTTATAGCAAGCTCGAATTGACGAGCTAAAAGGAATATTGAGTTTTCAACGGGTAGGAATACAAAGTTCAAAGGAGATAACACATAACTTTATGTCAACCAAAATTGCACTTGCAGCCTAAAATATAGTTACATTTTTAAATGTCATGTGTAATAAAGTGATTTTATACATCCGCAGTGCTCATGTTATTCATAAATGAATGGTGGTCTGGTGGATAAGCATGCCACGTTCCTTCTAGTTCTTCCAACAATGACTTCTCATGTCTGTACAGCGCCTGCCTTGACCTGGCTATTGTGCGGCACAAAGGAGTCTGAGGACTAGTGGCTCCTCCTGCATTAGCATTTTAATCACCCTACAACAGTAGCGTTTATGCTAATATCATGCTAATGCTAGGATAGCATTGAAGTAGAGGTTTTTTAGAAGAAAAATAAAGATATAATTGTATTATTTAGATGCTTTAATACTGAAATATTTAGAAAAACATTACATTTGAAATAACACTACACTCTTAAAAAAAAGGTGCTTCAAAAGGTTCTTTGATGCCGTAGAAGAACCTTTTGGTTCCATAAATAATCTCTAACATCTGAAGACCTTCTCTGTTTCAAAAAGTATGTTACATTCTAGATGGCATGTCACACAATCATATTTATGGGGGGGGGGGTTGGCAAGAAAAAATCTGATAAAGTTCACACAACAACGAAAATGAAAAAAATTGTTAGAATGTATTTATTATAAACGTGTGGCACAACAATGCATCACAAAAGAAACGGATTTCAGAACGTAGACACATAAAGCCTATTAAAACAGACAATTAAAGAAAAATAATTTGTAAATAAATCAGAAATTTAAAGAGTTTGATACCTCTATAGAGCATTGTACTTATAGGGAACAGCTATAGCATTCATGTTACTGTGAGGAAGTGTTAACTTAGCACCGTGTTGGAAATGTGTACCTATGAGTCATGTGTGGCTCTTCCAGAGTTCCTGTACAGTTTCTGAAACAAGTGATGAATACGACAAGCTTCGCTGTAGATAATAAATGCATAACCTAGCAGAGATTCATCCTCCAGTGTCTTGAATTTTAAAGGCAGTCTATCTGTTTCACTGTGGCGGAGTTTCCAACAGAATAACGTGTAATTATTGTTGGGATGTGGCCCTGTGGAGCTTGGCAATGTGGGAAGAGGAGAGAGTAGGGAAAGGAGTCACAGAGATTTCTGATTACCTGGCAAGTTGGGGCCGGAAAGGCTACACTTAGCCCATTAAAGATTTTCCAGCGTGACATTTGAGAGCAGCTGCCGCACCGCGCACCACCTCGCCATTTCCCCATTCGCTGGGCATCAATTTAGAGAGAGAAAGAGAGAAATAACGGGAGAGAAAGAAAGAGCAAACGAGAGAAAGAGAGGCCACCAGACAGACACTGGCACAAATGGATTTCATTCACCAAGGTGAACTGTACTTGGCTGATAAATGCACTTCCTTGAATGTCAGCAAATGTCACTTGTGAAACCTTTTACGGTTGCTTTAATAGCTTCCCTAAACTTAAAAAGAAATGAAAATAGAATGACAAAGAGAGAGAGAGAGAGAGAGAGAGAGAGAGAGAGAGAGAGAGAGAGAGAGAGAGAGAGAGAGAGAGAGAGAGAGAGAGAGAGAGAGAGAGAACGAGAAGCACACCCCTGAGAGAGAGAGAGAGACGGGAAGAGAGAGAAAGAGCGGAGAGAGAGGGTTTGGCTGTTGTCACTTACAGATGATTAAGCAATAAGACATTTGAGAAGTCCCAACAAGAAAGTGGTTAAACTTGCTGGATAATGTCTACCAAGTGGTATACTGAGTTTCTTGCTTTGAACTGAAGCTTCTAAGCATTATAAAATGTTAAATTTAGTGACCAAGTCAATTGTAGATCAGCTCTGTAAAAAAAGATGCAGCAGTGCATCTTATGTAATTTGCTGTCATTTTAGAAGCAGAAAACAGCCCAGAAAAGAATAGATCAGAATACATTTACTCAAAAATAAAGGTGCTTCACGATGCCATAGAAGAACCTTTTTTGTCTAAATGGTTCCATAAAGAACCTCTAACATCTGAAGATTATAAAAAGGTAAGAAAGAGATGGTTCTTTGAAGAACTGTTCTTTGTAGAACCAAAAATGGTTCTTATGTGGCATCGCTGTGAAAAATGTTTTAAGCACAATTTATTTTTAAGAGTGTATTATGTTACTAAAATTTAATTACATTTCAAAAATTAAAATTTTATAAAATGGTTTGGTAGTACCATCTTAAGTTATTATACCTTCATATACATTTGTGGCTCTTTATGATGATTTCAGGACTCTTGGTTGTAGCCATGGGCAACCTCCCTCTGGCCCAATCCACAAAGAAAGCCCACATGGCTGTGATAATCCCCATTTCCAGTAGTTGCTAAGGTTACAAATTACCTTCGGTACTCTTAACCGGCTTCTCTGTGACACTCTAGTAATCCTTTTATGGAATTTCATTTAGGATTAATACCTCAGATACAGGATTACACACCACTACATTTTGTTTTTTTCACATTTGTCCAGTGGCACATTCCAGCCTCATTTATTTACATGTCAGGTACTGGGAACAAAATGTCAGTGTCAATGACTGGAATGTTAACATTTTGCTCTTTTTATTCAGAGAGACATATCCCTTTCAAGACAACTGTGAGATTTTTCATAACATAACATTCCACTGCGCTTTCACACAGGCTTTACACAAAATATCTACTAGCTATGTCATAAGCTTATAAAACACATTGCACATGGAAAAGGACATTCAGAAAGAAGACTGATTAGACAAATTAGATGCAATAGCTCATTTATTTGTCACTGATTAAACATACATCACCTGGGACATTAAAAAACAAAGACTTGTCTGTGTATGACATAAACGTATATAATGTGAAAGTGCAGCCACCTTAATGCGAAGGTTTGATTTTAGATGGATGTATTGACCTTAGAAAAGAAAGTGCTATGTAGTCGTGACGATACAACAAAACAAAAATAACACATGACGTCATTTTGATTGGTTCTAACTAGAGCCTGCATACACATAAAAGAATTTCAAAATAATAAAATAAAATAAAAAAAAGAATTTGTACAGGTTACAAAATAAAACAAGCATACAAACAATGGAATAGTACTTCATTTACTATAGGTGGTGTTATCTGTTAAACCATCTGATACAAATATTAGTCAACTCAAGGGAAAAATAGTGAGAGAATGAGAAAGAAGCAGAGAGAGAGAGAGAGAGAGAGAGAGAGAGAGAGAGAGAGAGATGTGAGCTGTAATGATGTTCAGTTTGTTTGTGATGCTCCGCAGCTAAACGGATCTAATGAGGCTAATGGAGGCAATATCAACACATGGAAAGACACGCAAACACAACTGTAAAGAGCCTCGAGTCTGAAAGTTTTTCAGCCCTTCTTTTTCTACCTTTTCTCTCCATCTCATACTCTCACACATTTACACACAGCTCGCAGCTCAGCCATCCGAGTGGTGACAGGCTGACAAACAGTGTTATTGTTCTGATGGGTAAAATACTGTAAGCGCTGTAAGTAATGTGAACCACAGCTTTCAAAAACAACACCAATAACTCAGTGAAGTGTACAGAATATTTCTACGAGCAAAGAACACATGATCATCATATGCAGGGACCAGACGCCACTTCATGAGAGGTTCATGAGATGTTTGTTCTTCGAAATTACTAACTAAAAACTAATAATTAAATAAAGCTTGTTTATTATTTTTCTCAGAATATGCATCATTATTATACCATATATTAACTAAATTAATTTTGAATTATTTTAGTAAATTAAACATGCCTTTGTACTTCTGAATTGATTATTACTTCATCAACAACGTCATAGGTGGCATTGTGTATGGTTATGAGTGGTTATGTGCAATTGTTTGCTCTCTTGTTTAAATTTAACCCTGCTCAAACAACATGCACATGTAATTTTCATGTCATCATGAAAACCTTTATTATTAGGAGCAGTGGCCTAATGGTTAGAGAGTCGGACTCGTGACCAGAAGGTTGCCGGTTCGATCCTCAGAGCTGTCGGGTAACAACTGGTACCCTTGAGCAAGGCACTTTACCCCTACTTGCTCCCCGGGCGCTGCAGTGATAGCTGCCTACTGCTCCGAGTGTACGTGTGTTCACCACTTGCTGTGCGTGTGTTCACTACTCTCTGGATGGGTTAAAAGCAGAGGTCACATTTTGGGTATGGGTCACCATATCTGACTAATAGGTCACCCCCCATTATTTGGGTGCATTTGATACATTTTGGAGCTGCCTTATAGTAAGGTATCCCAGCTGGAACAGGACAGGTTACCCCTCATTTAAATGTTACCACATACTTGGAAACAGACAGCTGTGCAGTCATGGATTTTCTGGGTTACTGAAGACAAAAATAGCCAAAGACAAAAGAATTCACTTTGAGTCGAGGATGGGTGTTTGCTTTCACAAAGACATGACCATATCGTGCCGTTTGTGACGTTGCAATATTATTTGTGTTCCTGTTTTGGTCAATGTTGTAAACCTATAAAAACAAACATGGGTGCGAGCCAGTGAGCGCAGCGCTGCTAGGCAGGACACATCCTCCTTTAGGAAGGAAAAGGATTTGGCGGAGAGAGCAAACAAAGATAATAACAGTTTCTTTAACCCCGCAGTGAACCACAGGCCTGCGGGACAATCTGGTAGGACAACCTCCCAAAAACTTCCCTTTACCTCCGCGTGACATTTCGCCTTCAGATGCACCTTGTCAGGGTGCAAATGCATAGAACGTGCGGCCTAAACAAGAATTGCACTCATGAAAGCTAATGGATGTTTGCTAACATTTCATCAAACCAAAACAAGTGCCTAACAGGTCACAAAATTAGAAAACTTATTTGGTTAATGTTGGGTTTCGTTTACGTTTCAACTGGAGCATTTCACAATCCATATCAACGAATTACAGATCATGAATCAATACAGTAGGCTATTAAAAACAACGGCCGAGGTCCGCATTACAGCCATTGAAAGAGCGGTCTACAGGTTACAGCTGTCAGTCATGAATTTTTCATTTAGGTATGGGACAATGCGTCCCGCAAATAAACATTTTAAAGACGTTTTGACATCTGCTGGATTATCTCCTTGTAATTCAGTTAATTGATTTTATTAAAAATACATAATCGTCTGCAAAAAAGAATCAATTAAACCAGGGATATAAATAAAAGCCATAGAAGTGTAAGTGTTCAAATTGTTTGCGTTTATTTCACACGAACAGCAAAACAGAGTCAAGTGGCGATGTACTAGTCAACTCTAGTATCGACCAACTCTGCAAGTGGCTGTCCACTAAACACGAGAAAAACATTAGCATTTGGATGCCATGGACAGCTCTCTAAAGGAAATAATTAATTGTGAATTAAAAACGATAGTCAAGTCTCGCTATGCAGACACTTTTACAGCAGGAACTCCTGACCAAAGTCTTAATTTACAATCTTCATTTAATTACAATGTGAATCATACATTTTCATGATATCTTCAATTAGCCTAAGCAATCATTTAAAGAAATGTTTTTAAAACATCTACATTTTTATCCATCAATTATTTTAGCTATTTGTAAAAAAGTCTTTCTTCAGGACGAGACCTACACCTTAAGGCTAAAATACACTACATGACTTTTGCCCAGATTTTCAGTCTGGACTTGTTGCAGAAAGTCTGTGCCAGTCTGCAGATTTGATCAGTTAGTGTGTTTCTATCTAAAACTTTCAAAAAGTCTGCAAGTGTATGATGTCTAGTTTAAAAAAATCTGTTCAGATTTTAAAAGTCTTGTAGTGTATTCCAGCCATTAGAGAGTCTGCCTTTGTTTGTGACTTCCTGTGATCCTCAGTTTGGTTCTGTAAAAGTTTTCTCAAAATGATTACCAACGTATTCTTATCTTAGATTTAGCTCACCATTTCTAAAATATGAGATCAAATTGTAGTTAAATTCTATTTAAAATTATAGTTATATTAAAATTTTAAATTGTAGTTACATATCTAAAACAATACTATGCCACAATAGAATCTAATTGGCTTTGTTGTTTTTCCATGTGTTTTTTTATTTTTATAGCTGTTAATTTAATGGTCATTTCCATGTTTTCTGCTTGTACTTTAGCTTTAGCCGAAGAGATTTGCAGCACTAACTTAAGTGAAGTCTTTGTTTCGTTGGACAAATATGTTTTAATTATAAGCAGCGACCCGCTGTATAGTGGGGTTTTATTCTTTTTGTGAGGTACCTGTTGATGGCTTGTACCCGTCACAGCAATGCAGAGCATCACATCTCCTGCAGCAGTCCAGACGTCCTCTATTGATCTATGTGGTCAAACTCTTCTTTAGACAGAAATCCTAATCGACAGAGGCTGTTCACCCGTGAATAACAAGTTCTCAATTCTGTGCTTTCACTGTCTTGTAGCTAAAGCCAAGTATAGGCCTAAAAACCCAGTCAGGTGTCGTTAAAAAAAATAAAAAAATTAATGAAGATTTGTTTCAAACCAGCAGTACAGAGACAACAGTATAAAGCTAGGCCTATGTAAAATCACTATTTTGCATCGGTTGTTTTTGCATTTTAACAGTATCTCCACGCTTTGCGACGTATCTTCATCGTTTATTCGTATAGCTGGAATCAACGGAATGAATTTCCTAATACTGTAAGTTGATATCAGAGATAAAGAGAAATTAGGAAAAAATGCATTGGATAAAAACATAGAAGTTTTAAGACCCCTCCAATAACATACTCATGATAGCATACCCAATAAATAGGCTATAGGCACAACTTCCAAACGCGCTAGTGAATTTAAAAAAATCTTGATATGGGGCAAAAAAATGTATTGTTTTTACATTCTCGAACAATAATCACTGTCGATAACAGTAGCGAAAACACGTCAAATCACAATAGCAGGGCCTGTACCATTTAAATATTCTGTCAGTCCCTTGATAAGAATTCATGAAGTCTGAAGTGTATTTTTAGACTTGGCGATTGCACATAGTTCAGTTATAAATTAAAAGGCAGTTACACTGAAGACTGAGAACACTGAAACAAAAGATCATAACGCACAATTTAAGAAGTATTTAATTTGTCGTTAAGTAAAATAAATTAATAAAAACATACCACTAAGATCAGGCTACACCGGAATGAATTTTACTCGAATAAAATAATTATAAAACATGAATGAACGAGGTAGAATGGACTAGTATATTCATGAATGGGCCTGCCCTTTCAGCTCTAGCTCAACTGAAGCGTTAATAATTCGCCCTTGTTGACGATTTGCTCCAGATTGGGATGTTTTACTAAAGGCACAGACTCGTGTCTGCCAATTTAAAAATCTCTAGAACTGCCGGTAAATGAAATGATTCGATCATTGACAGATTACAAGCTTTTGAAATATTGTCTGAGTAAAACAACGGGATTTATGTCAATCTTAACAAGTCTAATTCATGTACTTCTTAAACCAGTTAACATAAGGTCATCATTCGTCTAATTTTTAAGCAATTATTTCGAAAATTCTATGAAAACAGATTAAATATATATTAAATATGTTTATGAACAACATAATTTAGTTGGCAAAGTTAGAAATGCGTATATTATTGTTTTAATAATCATTATCACCTACAGAAATGTAAAAGAACAGTGTAGTTCTGAGTTTAAATCATACTTTAACGTAGTATGTTATTGTTCAGACTTCAGAAGTTTACAAATTAGTTAGTTATATTAATATAATATACAGTATAATTATCGGATTTTCACTACATTAAATGTTAACTAAAAAACTTTTAAAAAGTAAAACTGTTGAATTGGCTTTTAATGTAGATATTTTTTGTCGAGGTCGATTATAAAAATATTTAATTAAACTATATTTAATTTAATTACAATTATTTAATTTTCTTTTTAAGAATCAATTCTTGCACATTATGGTAGACCTATGTTTTACGTACAAAACTGTAGAAAAGCTACCCTTTTAAGAGCTTTTGGATTTTTTTCCCAACATAGGAACATGCTTTACTAAACTGACATATAAGAAAATACACGCATAATAATCACTATTATTAAAATAATAGTCGTTTATTATACACTAGTCATTTTCAGACAGAAACAATTGACATACAATTTAAGTGCTTAAGTTTGTTGTACAGTGAGTTGGACAAATAAAGTTTAACATAGGCTATCAAACAATAGTAATGTGTAAATTTTATCGATCAGTCCTGGAGATTTGTAGAGTTGTTTGTGTGGATGCATGTTGAAGAGGGAAGCGTTAACCCCCTAAGGGAAGGATATGATGTTGTTTTCTCAAGTCGCAGGTCCTGAAATTAACATTTCAATTAAAGCAAAATAAAATGGATACAAGGTAGCCATCTTTTGACATACGCATATCTTGGTAACTCCCCCGACCTCTCAAAATACCATGCACATCCTCCACAAACCACACAGACTGTGGTTTTGGACCAAATCATAGCTGTAAGACAAACCGGAAGAAAGAGGGCCTGCAGTTCCAGGCGTCCGCATCCATTCACAAGCAAAAGCTCCAATGGCTTCATTAGAAGTAACGAGTTGACACAAGGTAAATCTAACATTGGAAGCGCCATTCACTTGGTTCGCAGAGTACCCTCATTAAATGTCGCTAACAAGCCGTGCAAATGCAGTGATTGGACAGCTCCCGTATAACTCTGCAGACCTAGCAGGATGCCCACTTAATGAGACCACACAAATAAAAGAGGAGGGGGGAACTCTACATTTCTCCTATTGCTCCTTCCCACATTAAGGAAATAACAGAATCATTTTTATCTGGGGTGCAGGAACTTGTAACTAATAAGTAGAACATCATTTAAAATAGTGAATACATTTTTTTTTTGGTTAGCTTTCCTATTATAAATTGTCACTAATAGCATATAAATATAAGCCTATATTATATTTTATCTAAATGTAATCTGGCTATACCCAAGTATGTTTGATATAATATGGAAGAAGTAAAATAATAAAGCGCCTTCATTAAGGTACCTACATTTAACAAGACCAGTCGAATCAAAATACAGCCGAGGTTAAGACCCTGAGCTGAGAGAATAGAAAGGGGCATTTGCGCCCCCGTTACGACGGCCCCACAACGCTGCAAGCTGCACTTGTCTCGCATGATTCACGGAGAGAAGAAGCATGACAACTTCACAAGCGAAAAGATGGGAATACGGGTGGTACTGAACGATGCTTGTTTAATCTACGGTCCTTATTGCCTATCGGTGTATTTTACGAAGCTCTAACACTCTTAAGAAGCTGCAAAACTCTCTGGTGAGTCTCTCAGAACCATTAGCTATCTTTAACATAAGTAATGTGATTCAAACTTACAGGATGCCGAAACGTCCGCTTTCGCGCAAGCCAAACATGCCTCATCATCAACTCCGTTTTGGATCCATAACTGTTGCAGTAGAACCATCAATATAATTTCTTAAACAGAGCAAGGAAAACAGAATACGGAATACGACAAGACATAAAAGGGCTGCGAAAGAGAACAAAACAAGAGAACAAGAAAAAAGTGAGCAATGAGTCGATGGAACCAAATAAAGTTTTACTAAGTGACGTAGTTCATTGAAATAAAAGGGAGAATAGGAAAAAACGACGCAAACCACAGTTCTCCGGCGAGAAGAGGTCTCTTGAAATGAACTAAATTCCGTAGCCGTCACTGGAGACAGTTTTCCTGATTGGCAACGTTAAATAACAAAGTGAATGTGTTTCAAATCAAATAAAACATTTCAGCGGAGAAGAGACCGTCCCCTGCCCTTTCCTCTTCGAACACACAATGCCAATGCACAAAATTATTCATGCAAGCTTTAAGGTTACTTGCCAGTGTTGGTGAGAGGATGGGAGGACACATTTTCGTGTGATGATAACGAGCAAGTTTGAATAGAGAGCTAAGAAATGGTACACTTGCCTTCCACGGTCGAGCTCTTCCAGTGCTCTCTCGCATGCTGTGACGACACTTAGGTTTATTTAAGCTATAAGGCACTGAGCGCCGAAATTACTTGAAGTTTGAAACCCCTGATCACTCCGCTCAAAAGCACTGGAGCAATTATATAAACACACGTTTAAATAATGTATGTGCAATTTTTCATGTAATCCTAATGCGTTACTTCATGGTCTTTCTAAGTAAAAAAAGAAAACAAAGAGGGAGATAAACGTTCATCGGTACTGAGGAGCTTGCTCCCCGCTGTTTTTACATGGAATGGAGAAATGAAAGCTTCGGGATAAAAAGGCGATTAGACCAGGTGAATAAACTTGTTTGGGGATGTTAATGACATGCTTAACGAAAACAAAGGCTATGTTAAATAAAGTGATTTTACGGCACCTTGCACATTTTACTGTTTTTAGTCCATTTCCACTATTACGTGCCTATAGTGGCATTTTGCAAATAATCTCAGAATCATATCATGCAAACAGTTATGCCTCCAGAATATAGTTATTTTAAACACGCCACAAAACAAACCCAGTATATCATTCCGTAATCAAATGCTTTCCAAGCGCAACCCAGCGTGATTTTTAAAATGAAATAACCTAGGTTATTTCCAGTCCAAAAAGCTTTCAAAGGGACAATTTCAAGTGCCACTTGAAATTACTTCACATAAGTTTCCTGTGACAGAAGATCAAACAGATTTGATCATGGAGACACAACCTGGCCCAATACGTCTATTAGGATCTTTTTCCCGCCCCTCATTCTTTAACAACACCAGCAAACATTATATTAATCAACTGTGAGGGTGGCTAGTGGTAAACCAGCGAAAAGGAAATTACGAAAATAACCTAAAAATATATTCACACAGATTGTATTATCATATTAACATACACGTCTTTGAGAACACTCCTAAAAATATCTGAATAATAGAGTTCATGACCATTGTCATTTATAACCATCGGCAGATTAGAGAACTGTATGGTGTGTGGCTCTCATTACACCTCATGTGTTTTCACAATATGGTCATTTTTACCGAGTGGACGAGTCATTTTAAAGCATCTAATGCAGCGTAAATCCTTTGATGCAAGCCATGAAAACCATACCAACAGGCCCTTAAAGCCGAATCTCGTGACATATAGATTACGACTTTCGTTCTGTTGAAACAGCCAATAGGCATTCAAATTTAAACGACATCAAGTGGCTCAAAATAATCGGTATAATATAACGAAGCAACAGAGCAAAATTAACTTAAAACGTTTTTTAATAATTATGTTCGTTTATAGGGCACTTTGTCAACATGCATCTATTTAGTCTGTGAGCAAAGCGCCACCACAGCCAGGGATGCGCATCCACTATTGAACCCGTGTTGTCACTGTCCGCGTGCGAATAGCGGTCATTTCGTAGCCAAATCGTACCAAAATGCGTCAAAAGTGACCCTTCGGGGTTAAGCGTACGAACAAATATAAATTAATCACTTAATGACAAATATAAATGCAACGCTTTAGGGGCTACTGTCGCTTCAGAGAGCAAGCGCAGCATCATCTCTTCTCCACAAAATTATCTTCATACGAGGCTCAAAAGAATGCAGTAGCGTATCTGCGCATCCTGTTGTAGATTCCGTTTTAACATTTAAATGTGCATTCCCGTTTCCACGACTGTCACTCGGAGACCCCACCCCTGCCTTCTCTCCCTACATATCTTCTTAACTTTAACGAGCCTCGTTAAGATCACAATAATATTCCACCCACTAATTGCTCATTCCATTCAACAAATAGGCGAGCCTCTGCTTCGACTTCACACGAGTCACGGGAGGGAGGGTGCTGTTGAGATTGGAGTTCCTGATAACCCCCCGTGCTTGCAGCAGAAGTGGTGAAAGCCTCTACGTACTGGCTAATGATTGGCACGCTTGACAGTGATTGGCAGGGCTGCCATGACAACCCTACAACGACACCGAGAAGACCAATAGAAAAGCGAAACAAAATATTTCAATGCTACACTCACGGTGGATTTAGGGGGAGATATTATGAGGCTGGTGTCATTAGGCGATAGCTATTGAATCATTCAATCTGAAATCGTCGTTCTTTTTTCCTTGGCAAATTTCATCGTCTCTCAGGTCATTTCCATGGTTTTCAGATCGCCTTTAGAGCTTTATCCCCCTCATTTCTTCCTGCCAAACTTTGCTGATCGCCCTCTGCTCTTGGCGAGCAGCGCGCCCAGCACCAGGTCTCCTGAAGACTTGTCAATGTTTCAGCTACCGACCTTAAACTTCTCTCCAGAGCAAGTGGCGAGCGTCTGCGAGACGCTCGAGGAGACCGGGGACATCGAGCGCTTGGGTCGCTTCCTATGGTCGCTTCCAGTGGCGCCGGGCGCTTGCGAAGCGATCAACAAGCATGAATCCATCCTACGTGCCCGAGCCGTGGTTGCCTTCCACACGGGCAATTTTCGCGATCTCTACCACATTTTGGAGAACCACAAGTTTACCAAGGACTCGCATTGCAAACTACAGGCGATGTGGCTAGAGGCTCACTATCAGGAGGCCGAGAAACTACGCGGGCGTCCCCTAGGACCAGTTGATAAGTATAGGGTGCGAAAGAAGTTTCCCCTGCCTAGAACCATCTGGGACGGCGAGCAGAAGACGCACTGTTTCAAAGAGCGGACGCGGAGTCTGTTACGGGAGTGGTACCTTCAGGACCCCTACCCAAACCCCAGCAAGAAAAGGGAACTGGCGCAAGCCACTGGACTCACTCCTACACAGGTCGGGAATTGGTTTAAAAACCGGAGGCAACGAGACAGGGCAGCGGCAGCAAAAAACAGGTAAGCCACGTTGTTTCATAAACAAAGTAACATACACAGAAACAAATATAAACGTAGATATACAGAGATAATTTTGAAATACTAAAATAGATTTTAAAGACATAAACACAAAGGGAAAAGAACGAACACATAACGTGTATATCATGTAGAAAGTCTCAGCTATAGAACATTAAAACATGTAGGCTACGTATGAAAATACGTTTGTAATATTAGCGCACAGAAATGAATGTGAACATTAATTTATCTGAAGTATTATATATAGTGAATTTCTTTGTCTGAAATATTTATCGATAAGTTCTAAAAAAGCTTAATAGAATATGTGTATTTTCACAACAAAAGCCTTCCATTGTTTTTGTCATCTCAACACAGCATGCTTGAATCTTAATTTTACTACTAACACATTTTTACTATTTTAGACAGAAAACAATGCAGTATAAATAATATCTCACTGGAAGATAAACACTGTACGAGTGACATTTCACGGTTGCAATAAGAAATCCTCAAGTTGAGAATTGTTTTATCACAACGTGCAAGTTTTACAACACGAGATTGTAAATGCAAATAGTTTTAAATTTCTTCTGACAAACATGTAGGGAAAATCAAACTTAAAATATTTAGAAAACTTCTGGGGTTTAGTTTCTTATTCTTGGCCGATTATTAATTGTTTGCCCCATACGGGAAATTCTAAATTACATAAAATATTTTTTATAACGTTAACTGAGATGAAACACGGAAGTGGTGTTTCATGCTATATTTACTTTCTCTTCAAACACTGGATATTATTGGGTGTCTTGGAAATAGGAAAAGATACATACATTCATGACTGATGCAAGCTTATGTAATTTATTTATATAAGCCTAAATTTATGCCTAAACCTATAAATTACTTGACTGAATGATTTTGCTGTATATAAGAATCATGATATTTTGATCATGCAGTAACATTGCAACCATTCACTGACGTCACACAATTTGATCACATAAACAAGAAAAACAAATATTTTGCATTACAAAATAAATATCCCCAGAAGTGAACCAGATCTTGAGGATTGGCCAGTGTCTTGGTGTGTATCATTCAAGATCCAGGGCTTTGTGATATTTTGCAATAATAGATCCAATAATAGTAAACTGTACATTTCTGCAATTGATTAATGATTTCTTTAAATTATTTTAGAGCACTGTTAGCAGTGGTGCTCTGATAATGTTCAAAGTAACTGGGGAATGTTTTACAATGATAAATACTGTGTGTAAAATATTCTAATAGAGTACCGTATTCTCACTTTGCTAGGCTCCAGCACCAAGCAATAGGGCAGAATGGCATGCGGTCCCTTTCAGAATCCGGCTGCACCCCACGTAGTTCGGCGGAATCACCATCAACTGCGGCCAGTCCAACCACCAGTGTCTCCAGTATGACAGAACGAGTCGACACGGGCACGTCAATCCTTTCAGTAACATCAAGTGACTCGGAATGCGACGTATGATACGCAAAAAGAGAAATATATACAGGAAATATGGACCTGAATAAACTTTATGAATTATCGGGAAAAAGGACCAATTGATATTACAAATAAAAAAGGAAAAAACAGACTAAACAAAACATAAAAGCACGTCTTTTTCAAGCGCTTTCAATGGACCCCACACCTTTCCCCCACCCCATCACTTGCATGATATATATATATATATATCTATATATATTTTTATTTTTTTGTATATGGGGGAAATGCCCCAAGTTTGTTGTGTCTGCCAGGACCACCGCAAAGAGGGAATTACAAGAACCCGGTGTCCATCGCCTTTTTTCTGTTTTAGTCCGAGTGACGACGAGCAGCCAGGATGCAATCCTCTTTTCCTTTATGTTCATCAGACAATCATTTAAGTCGTAAGCACCTTTTTACTACACTTCTGTCACTGCCTGTGTGGGGTACTGGTCAATTGTGGAACTGAATCGTTATGACTGTATCAGATTTTTATTTTTATTTCGAGATTTTATATTGAATTATGTATATCTTAAATAATGCGATCATTCTCCCAGTCTGTAATATATGTGTAGAAATACGCCTGTATATAATAATACTGCTCTACCGCCTTCATTCTCTTTTCTATCCATGTTCACTTTTCTTGACTTGGTGCCCCTACATAAACTATTCGTCTAAACGTAACTATTAAGTGCTCTAGGCGTTGTTTCTTTGTTTTTATACCACGAAAGAACGCTAGTGACCATGAATTATCAGTCGGGATTAATGCAAAAGACAAATACTGGATATCATTATCGAATGACCAAGTCTATTTCATGTTTCTAGTTCAGCGCTTACTATTCAATGTTACTTTCTTGCGTGTTTCTGTTAATGTATACGTTTCTAAATTGAAAATACAGTATTCAATTTTGGTATAAAACTGCATTAAGTGTGTCATTTCCACAAATTTCAATGCAATATCGTTCAGAAATTTACGATTTGTGTTTTTCTTGACTTTTTCTAGTAACTATGTACAATTTGAAAATATTCACACACAAAAAAAGACAAGGCGAGACCCCTCCCCTAGCCCAGCGTCCCATTGTAACCAACGAAAAAGCTTTTCATTCAAATCTGCAAGAAAGCTCCCTTTGGGCGAGTCACGCCAGCTCACATGAACCAACAGAAAACAGTACAATGGACTTAACTAGTTCAGCTAGTTTGCTTCACATTTTTAAAAGCTCACCTGAACAGACATTAAAACTCAAAGTAAAATATTTTTTTCATACCAAGTACAAGTTTAATCCAAATTTAGAGTTTTTTAAATATTTACATATATTATTAATTTTCATAAATTGGGCTTTTGACAGGGTAACTGGTAATTTAGTTGCCAAAAAATGTAAGATAACTTGATGTTGTAAAATTCCAATTTGTTATTGATTCGTTATAATGACAAAACTTACCAATTTAAAAAGATATTACAAAACATCCTCTAGGTTACCTATACGTTAAAGACGACCTAAGTAAAAATGTATTAAATCATTTAGTTTGTTCGGCAGATTACTTGAAGATTTGGGACGAGGGCTATAATTTGTTGCTCCCACACCCAGAATTCATCAATGCTTAAAAGGCTTAGATTATTATTTCACCTATAGGTTCGTAATTATTTAGTACCGTTGTGTTTGCCTTGTTTAGATGCTTTGAAATCTAAATCTGTACGAACATACGAAAATACCATTAGATCTTAAAGACACTCAAAAACAAGTAAACTAAAATAAAGATTTACAATCAGTCATATAGTAATGACATTTTCCCTTTGAGGTCCATCTGCATATGGGCTATCACTGGGCGATAGAGCTCTCTAATAACTTACCACTGATCTTTATCATTACATCCTCTTGGCCAATATATGTTTTATTCTACTATACCAATAGGCCTACTATTATGTGTAATGAAGGTAAACAATGGGTAAACAAAGTGTGAACAATTTATGTGTGATATAATACATTTGTTTAAAAAAATACATTAGTGTAGTAGCCTAGCGTTGTATCGACTTTTTGGATCAGAGCTAAGAAATCAATATTTTGACAGTAACACATCTTGATGGCCTGACTTAAAATATTGCGAGTAAAACGTATGCATTAAGGAGACCTATTTATCATCACTTCATAGTGATTAAAATGACCTAAAGTGTGAGCTCAAATGTAATTACATCGTTATTTTTTAATGACAGTCCGCAATATTTAGACTGAAATAAGTGAGTTGTCAAGAGGTGCAACAACGCTTTTCATGCATTTCCAGTTCTTAATCCTGCTTGTAGGCTGTTATCAGTTGCGAGTGTCAAAAAGGCAGAATAGATTTGTTTGTCCTGTTCCCATAACTTTCACAAATGAATGCAATTGGACCGCAGACGGCAACAAGAAAAGATTGTACGGCCTTGTTTTTATCTGTTTTCATCGGTTAACTGAACACAACTTTTCTATTCGTGTGTATTCATGCAGTTCTCAATGAGCGTCAGTTCCCTCTGACCCGGATTGAACGCGTTGAGTTTTAGCATAGCCTGTCAGTGCAACCACCACTCTTGGCAAGGCTGGGCCTTTTTTCCCTACCGAAACAGTGACTTTCTCACAAACAGACACAGAGCAAGGTGCGTGGGCCTAAAATCATTACTGCAAATTTTAAAACTGCGATTGTGTCAAGCTGTGCACTGGGCGAGAGTGTGTGGAGGGAAACGCATGGACACATTAAATAACTGAAGAAAAAAAATGGCCAAAACGTTTGTTGTGAAAATCCTTGGGTCAACATCAAATGTTTTATACACTTTAAAATAGCCAACTGTTATTTTTGAAAATACGTTCACTTTTCGAACATTGTTGATTTACTTAAAATATTTTAATATTTAACAGATTTTACGTCAGGAATCACACGGTTGCCTGACAAAACATTTTCCACAGTGTAGGCCTACATCTCTTGACGGTGTCTTTTATTTTATTATAATTTATTTGATGTTTTATATATCCCAATTATGGATTAGTAATCCAATAGAAAAAGGGGTACAGCAGTTTCGAATGTGTGGCAGAAGTCAGTTAATTCCATCCCGAATACTCAAAGTTGAGCTGCGCATTTTAAACATTCTGTTTAGTAAAGTAGGCCTAAATGGCACGATCTAAAAAGCCTGGTGGACATATACATATTTCAAACCTTCCTGGCTCATAAATAGCCTATATAAATTGGGTAACTAAACAATTGTCCTTTAATTAGAATTCGCAGATAAATTATGTAAGGCAAAGTAAATCATCGCTTATGGCACGTCAGTTGAGCTCACTGTAGAAATAAGCGTTTTACAACAGGCTTCTGTTGGGTCTTAATGCCTTCGTTTTATGCAGTAAAGTTGTTATACAATCTATCGTTTATGTCCGAAAAAGTATGTTAAATTTTGACATTTCTAAAACAGTTATATGGTTGTTACGCCCCTTGAAGGACCGAAAGTCCTCGGGGGGGTTACACCACTTAATTATGATCTTTTACCCTGGATCATGTTTTTAAACATTTCTGTTTTATTTAATTTGACGTATATGTTCAGTTCTGATCAATGCTTTATTTTCTTAATCGTTTTTAGTTACACCACTGTAGGAGGAATGACAATGAAAATACTTGACCTGGAAAAAACTCATTGGTTTAACAAAGACATGCACAATGTTTGTGATAGGCACGACATAGATATATGTGAATGCCTTTTTGGCTAATAATCAAGATCAATAATTGAAAAATCAACATTTTCATTTCATCGACATAGGGCATGTGTTATTCTCGACCCAGTCTGCAATGAGGCGTTCTGGAAAGCGGGATTAAAAACTGTAATTCTATTAAAGAGTAATTTAGGGGTCACAAGAGGCTATGATACAGGATCAGCAGAGTGTAAGCATGTTGGAACTTTACTTCGAATGAGATTCTGTGATTTTTATAAAGAGAGAGTGAATTTACTCCCTGCACACTCACGCTGGTGATGAGCATATAACAATCATGATCTAACTACGCACATGGCAGAATTTATTACTTCAGATGACAGAAAATACACAGAAATATTATATTTATTATATTACATATCAATTACGTTATAGTTAAAAAAGCCTACGATATTTCGACTTAGTTAGACATATCTAATAAACATTAGGCAATTTATAGCAATCACAAGTGTAGTGAAAGAAAATCATCAGAAGGCTCATAATTCACAACAATAACACCGTGTATAACCTGTTTATTCAAAAAGCTATATTTGCAAGCTATAGGCTATCCATGAACATAAATATAAAATAATATTTAGATATTCAAAGTAATAGCAGAAAGTGTAGAATAAGTATTTGGCCAAGTGACTTAGTAAAATATATTTTTGAGAGATCGAGAGAGAGGTTTCGGTCTCATATCTTACATATCTAAACAATACACTCAGTTCGAGGAACGGTGCCCTGCCCCAGCTCTTCGCGCTCCCTTGCTCTACTGGCCCGCCTCGGCTCGGCCTCCTCAATTAGCGCCGCTCCTACTGGAGCCCCGCTGCGCGCCAGAGCTCGACCTCACAGCCTCCAATAGTCCTAACCGCCTCCTACGGCGATTCCGCTCAACAATCATGAAACCATTTAGCAATTGACTCATTCTGTAAATAATCTTTGACGCACTAACAAAGACGCCATTCGAGAGGAGTTTATTAGCATGAAAGCATTAAAACAGATGTCATGTTATAGCTGCTGGTGTCTTAGTGGCACATCATTTAGATGAACTACAACTGGCGTTTTTGCCCACAATCATGCTCCAGTGGATAAAAAACAAAAACACGCACACATTTCTCATTGGCATAAAAGCTAGAGAGCTTGCATTGTCTCGTGTAGGATGCAGAAATCTTTTGCAGACACTATTGTCTACATACTACCTAGAGCCCTTAACAACAGGAAAGTTATCCATAAAAATGCAATGGGAGCCAATAAAAATACGTTGTATAGCTTTAGCAAAGCACATGATGACATATTTGTTGGTGCTGTTGTTAACATTTTGGATTTATTACGTTTTATTTTTGATAATCAATTTAAAAAACATAACATACCAAAAATAAAAATCAGTAATAAAAAATCCAGTTTAAAATAAAAATCTGTAATTTGAAAGAATGTGTTAGCCATAGTCTTAATTCCAGTCTTTATCATGGAATCAGAAACGGGAGATCAATTTTTGCTTGTCTTTATCTATTTAACCCCCGCTTAAAGTACAGTAGCAGAACGTGGTACCAGTAAAAGCTGTGAATGCAGGCTCAATAGCGTCGCACATACACTGCGTTCAAGTAGACGGAGGCACTTTTGCTGATACGATATGCGCGTTTTGCCATCTTGTGGCGAGAGGTTGAAAGCTTTCATGTGGCGTAAATAGGATACATTTCAGGGCCCGTATTCATGAAAAATCTTTGCGCAAAGAATTGCTCCTAGTGACAAAATTCTAAGAAAATTCTTAAAAATGTGGGCGTTTCCCCTTAAAATGATAGAAAATATCCTAGTAAAGAAAAAAAACCTTAAAAGAGCTCTCAAGGTCCAACATTTTAGGAGTAGCGAGGAGGACTTTTAAGAGACGTAAGAGTTTCTTTAAAAAAAGAGAAAATGGACGAAACACGAAAAGTGAGAAGAAATGTGTTGCAATGCATGACACTTTCCATATTACTTTTAAGGTTTATACGATTTTTTGTGACACAAAAGTTTCTGTAAATGCTGTAATTGATCACTGAAGGTTGTGACAGAACCAAATCATCTCTGCTGCAGAGCTGCATTTATCCAGTTGCTAAATATGTTAATGTAGTGACTTCTATTTCTGGCGCTATGGCATTTCTGCGCTGTTTTGGAGATGTTAGCGTGTCTCTAATAGGATCGGTCACAAACATCTAATGTGTTGTGTCTTATTAACTCACTGTCATTCAAATCAATGTCATTTTATTTTATAGCGCTTTTATAATTTCCATTGCATCAAAGCAGCTATACAAGAAAACCAAAGCCAAGACAATCAAAAGTTGAACACACACACACACAAAAAACAATAAAAAATCTGATAAACCTTAAAAGTAATATGGAAATTGTCATGCATTGCAACACATTTCTTCTCACTTTTCGTGTTTCGTCCATTTTCTCTGCTGCTAAAGAAACTTACGTCTCTTAAAAGTCCTCCTCGCTACTCCTAAAATGTTGGACCTTGAGAGCTCTTTTAAGGGTTAAGATGCTTTATGAATTACTTTTTTCTTTACTATGATCTTTTCTGTCATTTTAAGGGGAAACGCCCACATTTTGTGACTAGGAGCAACTCTTTGTGCTAAGATTTTTCATGAACACGGGCCCAGAAGTTTATGATCATTAAGGTCTTTAGGCCTACTGTTAGGACTTTATCAACCTGCCATTCTCAGTGGTGATATTTTAAGTAATAAAACAAAGCAAGATTTAAAAACAATTGTAACAATGCAACACCTTGATCTTCTCAAATATTCTTGTGATGTATAGGCCTACATGAATTAGTCTTTCTCATGCCAGAAGCTGCTGAACTTAAAGTTCATGCTGTCGGTTAGGAAAGTATGACACCTGCTGGTGAATCACGTGTAACACACACACCCTCTCATAGATTTTGGTAATCCACATCAACCAAATGCAGCCTAACAAATTAGGTTGTTAATAAACAAGCAAAGAAATAAAGTTACCTCTTATTTCCTTATATCTCTTATTACTTCTTATCGTCATCCTTTGGTATTGACCTCTCATAGTTGCATAGTAAATACAATACAATGATGGACAGGTCACCGCCGCAGACACATAGTGTAGCTACTAAACTTTGTCTCCTTTTAGAGAAAGTTGGTGCATTCCTTTACCTTCTGCATTGAGTTTAAATGTGACGCGTTTGAAACGTTTTAGATTGTGTATCATACTGGCAAAGTCATGTGAATTTAACAAACGAGGCTTCATTTCCTCATGCTGTTCTGAATTAAAAAAATTCTTCTTACTCTTCTTGTTTTACGGCGGTTGGCATCCAGCGTCTTGGTGCATTACCGCCACCCTCTGTTCCGGAGTGTGGATCAGAGAATATGTTCACAGACTAAATCATCCACCTCTCTTCTTCTCTCCCATCACACACATTTTCACACACACACTCCCTACACGCCCTGTTAAATAATAACAATTGTGACCCTGGACAACAAAACCAGTCTTAAGTAGCAGTACATTGTAGGGGTAAAAATTGCAGATTTTTCTTTTTACCAAAAATCATTAGGATATTAAGCAAAGATCATGTTCCATGAAGATATTTTATAAATTTCCTACCGTAAATGTATAAAAACTTTCTTTTTGTGAGTGGATGGCCTGCTACAGTGCCTCAGATGAACAACTTCAAAGGCGATTTTCTCAATATTTTGCTTTTTTAGCACCCTCAGATTCCAGCTTTGTAAACCGTTGTTGTTCCGCCAGATAGTGTCATATCCTAACAAACCATATATCAATAGAAAGCTTATTTCTTCAGCTTTTAGATGATGTAAAAATCTCAATTTCAAAAAATTGACCCTTAAGACTGGTTTTGTCGTCCAGGGACACAATTTATAAACACTTGCACTCAACTAACTGTACTTTAAATATCTTCAGTCTTTCCTTCATATTCTAATATAAACCCATGTTTCCCTATTCTCTATACTCATCCTGTTCCTCATCACCTCTCTTTGTGCCACATACTTATTACATCTTAAGATGATATATTCTACTGATTCCTCTTCTTGACATTCCTAACATGGACAACTATCATGCTTCCCTAACAATTTGAGTGTTTTATTTAATAAACAGTGTCCCAATCTTAACCAAGTTATCAACATTTCCTCTCTCCTATTTCCCCATTCATCCATTTTGTGCTGGACTACCTTTTGAATTTGATAAAAGTGCCTTCCTTTCTCCTCTCTATCCCATATCTCTTGCCACATTTGGTTCATTCTCTCCCATATCACACTCTTAACCTCTGCTTTACTTATACTTTCTTGCATTTCTATGTTTCTTTTTGTCAATGCCCTTTTTGCTAATTTATCCGCCATTTACTTTCCTTGCAATCCCCTCAAGACCTGGTACCAATATAAATTTAAACTGACTTCCTTTATTTACTATTCTTTTCACTGATTGGAGAACTTGATACTTGAGGGCTTTTAGAATGGAATGACCTTAGGCTTGCTAAAACTGGTGAGAAATCCGAACATATCAAAACTTTTATCCTGTCGATGTAATGCAGTTAACACTGCCAGCAGCATTTCCACTGTACGGCCAACTTATTAGATGTTCTTCTACTGATTCCTGATCTCTTATCTGATACCACCACCCCCAATCCTGTTACCTCTGTCTCTGGGTTCTTAGCATCGTCTGTATACATCTGAATATATTCGCTATGTTTTTCCCCTATCCGATTATTAAACACTCTCTCCAAATTGATATCCTCTTTGCTTTCCTTTTTCCTCAGGCCAAACTAGCTTCCATGGGGAAATCCTTGAATAAAATACCGTGGGACTTATCTTCAAATTAAAAACTTGTAATTGTTTGGCCAACTCATTTCCCATCTTACCAAAACTCTCCTTCATCTTTTTCCCATATTCCCAGCTCTCCTGTAGTACTGCCTTAGTGGGGTATGAATTATTATGCCCTTTTAGGCCTGCCCAGTAATTTCCCATCAACTGCCTCCTTCTTAGTTCTAGTGGTAATTCTACCATTTCTACCAGTAAAGCTGACACATGTGTTGTTTTAAAAGCTCCACAGCATACTCTTAGGGCCCGTGCCTGCACTACCTCTAACTTTTTTAACAGAGACTTAGCTGCTGATCCATATATTACACTTCCATTATCTAGGCTTGACTAAATTAACGCAACATACATTGTTTTCAGTGATGATCTACTTGCACCCCATTCTATCCCCCTCAAACACCTCTTTTCTTTTCTATAGATAATCTAAAACCCCAATCATATCCCCACTACACCACTTTGTATACAGCTTACTGTATTTTCCTCATTACATATTCCATATTCCTCCCTCGTCTGCAAACAATGATCTACCTATTTCTTCTGGAGTTATGGCCTTATCACACTGCCCTGAGGTGTACCATTACCAACTTCATATTGATTTGAAATATCTATCCCAATCCGAATTTGTATTTTCCTTCCGACTAGAAAATCCTTTACCAGTTAAATATTCTCCCTCCAATCCCCATCTTATTCAACTTAATTAGTAATCCATCTTTCCACATATCATATCATATGCTTTTTCTATATCGAAAAACACAGCCACTACAGTCTCCTTATTGTGCCTTTCTTATTTCTGTCTCTAATCTTACCACTGAATCAATTGTACTTCTTCCCTTCCTAAAACCACTCGGATATTTAGCCAGTACTCCTCTTTTTCCAGCTCATATGTCAAGCTATCTGTTATCATCCTTTCCATAATTTTCCATAAATTAGATGTAAGAGAAATTGTTTTGAATTAAATTATTAGAAATCACTGTTTTCATAGTTTAACGCAGATTTGTTAGTAAAAGTCATATGTTAGCAAACTCTCCCGTTATTGGTCAGAATGTTCATGGGTTTGGCAAACAGCGGTATTTCCGAATCGACGACAACAGCTTCATGGACTTCCTGTGGCATTTTTGTCAATTACAAATTTTTTTTATTAGCGTGTGCAGGAATGGTATGCACTTTTTTATCAGAAAAATCATCATACAGTAGCACAAAGATTTCGTCGCCAAAAATCCACCAGGTATGTTCATGTTTTTCAACATTTATATCAAAGCTTGAATTGCTACAAAACAAATAGGTGTAAAACATGCGAGCACTCGCACTAAAGCATGTAGCTGGGAAATTATTGGTTAATTAAGGTACATATTCTGCAACTTTTGATCTGTGTATTTCAGGATGTTGTAGATTGCTTTACAAAATACATCACAGTCATTTCCAGTGCATTTTATCTCCAGCTTTCTATACATTGCAATTACACCGTGGTGGCCAGCAGATGTCGTCGGCGCTTCGAAAGAGTGCATCCCATAGCTCCTGTCAAAATAGTGCACTGTCTGCACATCAGCCTCAAATGCCTTACGGTATGTAGTACAATTGATGCTAATTAAGGCAAGCATCTGACATAAAGTTATTCCTGGGTCAAATACAAAAAAGTCTTCATATCTGTTTTAATGTAATGGAAAACCCAGAAGTCTTTGAAAAGGCACACAATATTAGTTGAATTTCGACCACAACAGCACTGCACAGATTCACTATGAGGTGGATTTTACAGAATGAGGTGGATTTTACAGAATGTTACTAAGTTAGTTTGAGTGAATGGGCCTTACAAAGACTGCAGCTCCAGCAGCTTCATATCCCTCAAGTTTTCTTCCTTTTTATCCAATTTGAAGCATCATTTGAAGTGTGTAGCATTCTTAACATTCAAAGCGCCAAATTTTGCAAGATTTTAGATTGTATTAATTAAAAAATCAAATACAAAATATTAGATAATATAATAAAATCAAAAATATTTGTACATTTAAATAATGTGTAGAATTTAAATTTTAGATGTGTTTTGCCATTTTACATTTTATTTCATATTTTATTTTTTGCAGACATATTAAAGAGAGCTAATTGCTCAAGAGAGCTAATGGCCCCGTAATGAATTTAAAACTGTCTACCACTTGGGGGCGCGAGACATCAAATGGTACACACAGCCATAAAGCCTAAATGTACGCACAGGCTTAGGTAATTTTCAGATTCTATGTTTAACTAGTAATTTTAGTAATTAAGTAGCCTACTCACTTTTTATCCGTTGAGTATATTTTACAGGTGTCCAAAAGATGCAGTAGATGGCCTACACCACAGTGTAGTGCATGTCCTCTAACCTGCAATGTACCACAGGCCTAGGCAAATAGCGAATATCAGCTCTTAGTTACCAGTTTTCAACTGAAGGTTTGAATGATAGACTGTATCATTATATAGTCCTGATTTGCTATTATTTATTGCCCCCATTGTCATATTCTGTTCCTTCCTCTTGCTTGGATCCATTGTATCTGTCCACCATATGCCTTCCAACTCAGCCAGCATAATTTAGATCAATTTTTGAAGATTCTTACCTTTGGTCATGCTTTTATATCTGGAGGTGTGTGAACAACTTTACTTCTTGCATATGAAAAATGGTTGTTAACCGAGGTTAAATTTGCAGGCCTACTCTCAAAAGGAATCATGATAAACTTGTGGCAACACTGTAAAATTACTTTTTTTTCTAATCTCACATTGAGCCTTTTTATTTATAAAAATATTTTATACACTCATGTATCAGTTACTGATAAGAATAATCAGGACAAACTTCCAACGATTTCAACCCTTCCAAACACTAAGTGGTACTGATGCTGAGGGTTTGGTAGCAAACAAATACAATAGTTTTCTTTTTAAAAAAGCACAATTTTTATTTAAAACTTGTTTTTAAAAGGCCAGTTTATGGCATGACCTGAATAACAAAGAAAAGTGTCTAATGATATGGAAAAACACATATTGTGTAAGTTTTTTCCACTACAAACAATTTGAATTTGTGGTTACTTGCTGCAGTTGCATTTGGCCTGTTCATTGGAGGTCTAAATAATATATAATGTTATTTCAAATGCAGCTGTTCATCTTATATAGTAACTCGGCAAACTCAGTTTGTAATGTAAAATGAATGTCCTTTAACTCTACATTAACATTGTACTTACACAATTTTTATTTTGGTTTAAAAATCACTGCTCATTGATTTATTGAATATATAGGAATTATCTTTAAGAACAGGACTTTCACTATTTCTGTATTAGTCTTGAACTTCAACACTTTAATCTGGACTTTATGGTCTGACAGCTCAACAGCTTAACCAGTTTGTCTATCTGCTCGTTTTATACTACAGGTAGCATAAAATTTCATTGATGCTCTGATACTTTACTATAAATAGTTAAATTTATAAAAAAAATCCTATTTAGAGGAGACATAGTCAGTCATCATCTAGTTTGTGTTATTTACTAGTTTTTAGTAAGTAACAAACAGCCTTTCTGCAACCAATCATTTAGTCACTAGAGGGTGACAATGACTATTACAATCACGCTAAAAGTGTGTCCGCGTTTTGCCTCGTTGAGGAACGACTTTGTGCTGGCCGTAACCCAGTGCAAGGCCACCTTGGTTAGGCTACTTGAGTTTCTTTAATTTTCCTAATAATTAGGAAAGCCACTACCTCCGCTTTTAAATAGCCTATAAACAGCCATTCATGTTAAATGTCATATTCACGTTAAATTATTTTGTATTCTTTTTATAAGACGTAGTGTGTAAGCGTTTATAATATCAAATAATTTGGCCGGTTTTTAGATTATTCTTTTTAAATTATTGTTTTTGTTTTGGTCTTTTCACAACAAACATGGTGTCATTGGTCCAATTCAGACTATTCACGACTGCAGTTTTACTGTTTTGCTGAAGTTTTAAGGAGGGACGGATCTCTTACTCTTAGTTCAGTTGTATTTTTCTTTTTTGTATGAGGATGTCACATCATTTAATGAGAATAGCTCTTTTTTTAAATTACAGGTATAATAGGCCTACTTAATACAAATTTTCATCAATGCAAGTTGTGCGCGATAATTTTTTCTTTTCATTTTATGTGTATTATATTTATCATGAGCTATATGGGAATGTTTTTTACGGATTCTTGTTTTTCCATAGTCGTGACACCTAGTTGCAGTTGTTCAGTCTTGTTGAAAGTACGGTACAGCATTTTTAAGTGGAGTCGAATATCTAATTTCCCCGGAATACAGAATAATTTTAGAATGGTTAAATGAACACAATTTGTTAACTTAAAGTTGTACCGATTTCTTGTGACTGAATCTGGACATATAATACATCGAAACAATATATATTAAAACGAAAAAATAATCTCAATAACAATCATTTAATTAGTAAAATATATAGGGCGCCTGTCTGGGCATATATCGTTTAATACCACTAAGCATATGAAAATTGGGATAAAATAGATTATACGAATATACAAACTAAACATGTATTTTTATACACACATTCTTAACTGCATAAAGCTATAAACATAAAAATGTTCATAATTTTATGTTTTAAATTAATTAACAATTAAATGTTTATACATTTTATCCATGACAATATTACTTATTTATTTCTATCTATAATTATTCACTAATTAATATATTATAAATGTAAACTGTGAAGTGTTTGATGTTGCCTCCTAGGCCTACTGGTTTAATACACATAGGCTACATGAACGGAAAGGGACCAAAATATAAAATGTTTTACGCCGCTTTACACATATTAAGGATATGAACAAATGTTTAAAACAGCTATTAAGCATCCATTGCATCTAAAGTATCCTATATTTGTAAAATTATTTTAATTGTCGGTTTTTCAATAGTCGCCACTCTGAACATTTTTTAATGAATATATATATATATAATTTAGGGCTAGAACAGAAGTTGTCTGATTTTATAACATATGCTATTTTGAAAGTAATGCTGTCATGTGCGCGAAAAGTCACAATTCAAATTGTGAGACTGCGGATAATGCAATTAATGCAGAATCGCAAGATTGTTATCCATTGGTTTTGATGTGTTGAGTCATCTCCCCATAAACATGCTTTCCAGCATTAACTCAAGGTGTTAGATTGCATTCATAACAGGAGAAAGCTTGGCCTCAATCGCAAGAGCTTTTCTTTACATCTTATGCCCGATTTTTTACGACCTCTCCGCCTCTTTTCAAGCAAAAACAAACCCAGTAACACATGACGGCGTAACTTGTTGATTCGAGTTTTAGAAAATAAGGCTACATGTTTTTTTGAGAACATAAGTCATTATGCTCTAGTGCATCGACCTGCATCTGGCGTTGTAGGCCTATGGTTCTTAAGTATGGTCTTAATTTAATCATAATCATAATGATAATAAGCTTTTGAATTCAGGACTGTTTAAATCTAACGATCCTACGCTGGCTACACTAAGGTGATTATAATTATATTAGTTCCAGATGCAATATTTTACCATCTACAAATTTATTAGAAAATACAAACCGTCGATAAAATAATGAAAATGTAGTAAGCGATAAAACTCACGTTAGATGCTTTATTAAGTTTAACTTATAACTGATTATATTATCTATGAGCGACTGGCATGTGGACCTCCAAATATTTAGTTTTATTCATTTACTGTACATACGTGTTTTGACACAGAAGTTACGTGAATCCGAAAATAAACTTATTTATTGTATCACTTCTATTTAATTACAAAAAAAACTTTTTTATTTGAGGTATGGTGATAAAGCATGTTAAAACTATTGAATAACTGAAAGAAACAGAATTTACATTCACATTTGCGGCAAAGGACTTTTTCACAACTCAAATTCCAATAGATAATATTGGCCGTATCAAAACAGTGGTGAAAGGCGGACTAATTAATATAAATGAATAAAATGTGTGTTAATAATTACTATTTTAAATTAATCAATTATACGTCTGTATGAGGTGGCGTATGATAAAAGGGGAATTTATGGCCTTTTAGGTTGGTATATGTTGTGCTGGATACAGAGCATGTTGCTCAACTTAAACTTGCTCAAGTTAAAATTTCCCTACATATTAAATTGAGTACCAGAGGTAAAAGCGGAATGTAAGTTTAACACTTGTTATTAACACATGCAATGTCAGGTTTCTTAACTCCAAAAAGATAAACACAAATAATTATACATCCCTTTTGTTTACTGTATCCAAATCCGTGAAAAAGAAAGAATCTGGAGAGAATGTCATATTTCAAGTTTCTAGGTTTAGTGTCACTGCCGAAATCAAATACATTGCGACTAGTCACATGACCTCCAATAAACTGAACCACATCCTCGCATTCGCTGTTTTTACTCAATTTACAACATCTTGTTTTGAATCTCTAATCGATATCACAATCTGAAATTGTTGTAAACATTTCCAGAAATATTTGTCGATTACAAAAAGTTACCCACACGATCAAATCAAGACACCAGCACAACAAACCATTGCACAACATTTTACTGCTCAGTAAATGCATCTTATTTTTATTGTAAAGGGTAAATGAAACGGATGGTTTGGAGTTTATAGTTTATTATTGATCCCAAAGTTTACATGCAGTCGCTTTCCAAAAGTAAAATACAAATGAAAATAAGGACATGTGCTTAATTAATCGAAAAATCATTGTCTGTATTAAAAACATTTCATAAAACGAAATCCCATTAAAAGTAAAACTATTTATGGCCTTTTTAAAGAAAATGTAAACAAATGGAATATGCGACTGGGGAGTCTTGGATCAGTTGCAAATGAATCTAAAATAACGATATCAAAAAAGTTGATATTAAGAATTAAGACGTTTATTCGCATGTTTATTATCAATAAACCATCGCATTACATTCTAGAAAAATACCTCTCTCAAGGCCCTCCATATCAGCTTTGCAAGTGGGTCAGCCGATAAACATCCACAACTCTTTGTGTGCATTCCTTATCTTTTCATCGAGCTATTAGTGTCTGGAGATGTTTTACGCTAATCGTCCATGTACAAGCGTCCTTTTATAGGGTCCATATGTTTAAGAGCCAAGGTCGACCAAGTTTGAAGACATAGGGTTCAGTATAGTGTCGTGTAATGAGTGGTGGTGGTGGTGGTGGTGATGCACGGAATCTGCACTAGGCACTGGGACAGCGCTGGGTCCTGGTGGAGGTGCGAGGCCGTGAAGGGACTGCAGCCCGGGGTTTGACGTGAGGAGCAAGGCCGGACTTGACGAGGTGTGATCTGGTGTGCCAGACGGCGTTTTGTCGTCGTCCGAGCTTGCTAAAATAGTCTTACTTCCATTCATGGAAGACGTCAATGGGTTGTGACTGTTTGTGTTCGAGTTCTCGTTATTCTCCCTGTGAAAACAACAATGATAATTTAGAGTTAGAGCTGGCAAAATTTAAATCCACTGTTCTCACATTTCAATACTAACTATCTATCAATAAATGTTGGTGTGTAAACACATCTTTCAACACAATAATAATAGGATTTAATTTAATTTTGGCCTGGTCCAAATTGTTAATGTGTTCAGAATTTGGAATAATTTCCCATTGTTACTGTGTTTGTGGCCTAAGTAAAATATTCTTAATTTATACCAACGCTTTGATTCAGCATTGTGCTAGTTATTACAAAAAAAGTATCAACAATGAATTCAACAGGCTATTAAACACAGAAAATCCCAGATCTTTCCAAAAAATCAAGGTAATGTCTACCATTGTGTGAGTGAGTGTGTGTGCATACACATTTTCATCTATCAATCGTTCGTCTCATTTTTAACTGGTGTCCATAATATTAAAGAAATTGTACAGCATACGAGCGCGTTAATACCATGTAACCCTAATTGTGCATTAGTATGATTTCGAAATAGCCTTAAGTAAAATAACTAGGAACTCTGAGGATTCAGGTAAAGTCAATTACAATCACAACATGTCAAGTTACTGTTCTTACATGAAGTATTAATTAAGCTTAAAGTTATGAAAAGCGTATGGTGTTATAGTTTACACTGTGGTTTAGATTGACTATCACGCCTGAGGGTAGACAACATCTAAAGCATACATACTTTTAGAGGTTGTGTGTACAGATAACTCTTAAAAGTCAACAAACTTTTTACAAGCGGCATTGTTTAGGCTTTAAAACGCACGTCATATGAGCGCTTATAGGCTTTGTAACATTCATACAACATGATATAATGACCAAAGAGCACACTTGTTTGTAGTTTGCAAACGTAGACCTATAAACCGTAGACATTATGTAGACATGAACAAAACTTGTAAAAAGTGACACAGAACTAGAAAAACATTCGTCTATAAATGTATGTGCCAGTGGCCCAGTTATGACTCGACACTCAATACATGATCGCATTTAATGTAGGCTTTTCAAATGATTTTGTAAAAGATAATCCGTCCACAGATATTACAGAAGAAACACTCTTTCTTACCTTTCCTTAGCCTCCGCTGCTCGGTCTCGTTGGCGTCTGTTTTTAAACCAGTTACTGACTTGTGTTGTTGTTAGCCCAGTTGCCTCTGCCAGTTCCCTCTTCTCCCGCGGGGAAGGGTACGGGTTATGGGTGTACCATTCCCGCAACACACTTCTGCTCTTTTCCTTAAAGCAGTAACTTGTCTCCTCGCCGTCCCAAATGGACCGGGGTAGTGGAAACTTTCTTCGGACGCGGTACTTCCCAACAGCCCCAAGAGGGCGGCCCCGGAGCTTTTCTGCTTCGACGTAATGCGCTTTGAGCCACAGCTGCTGGAGTTTCGGGTGGTTGTGCGGAGAGAACTGGTGGCTCTCGAGAATCTTATAAAGCTCTCTGAAATTTCCCCTATGAAAAGCGACTACGGCTTTTGCTTTCAGCACACTTTCATTCTTGTGGAGATGTTCGCAGGCCGGCAGAGACCACAAAAAGCGCCCGAGACGTTCAATGTTACCTCCCTGCTGAAGGACCTCACAGACGCACGCCACTTGCTCTTGCGTAAAGCCGAATGTTGGAAGCATAGACATGGTTTCTCGCGAATAAACGTCCACTTTTTGTATATGTCTAAATTCAAGGTAAGAGTTCTTCGGTGAATTTAAAGTAAACTCTTGAGAGGTAAACTTTGAGAACGATAGTTGATAAAATCAAAATCCACTCCTGGCAAATAGAGGCACAACACTTTAGATCCTGTCAAGCACGCATAATACACCGTATATCCATTTAAAGCAGACGAGAAAAAGTTGTTCCTCCTGCGTGAGTCGCTCACCACCTCTTCTATGTCGTTTCAGCATAACGCACTCCCGAAGAAGGACCTCGCTCGCTTGTTTTAATAATATTATTCTAAACTGGCAAGAAAAGCGATTGTGTGAACTGTGATTGGTTGGTTATCTGACCCGGGGATGGTGAGGATAAGACAATAGTTTTAGTCAAATTATTTGCCATGGTTACGCTGTCATTCAAAGTAACCTGATATGCTTTGAGGTGGCTCCTCGGGCCGACTGACTGATTATTCCCTTCATTTAGAGCCCGCCCACCGACACCGAAATACAGCCCCGATTTTCCCTGTATTTTACATTTTTACTCCGAGTTTGACAGACACTTCTAGCAGCCAAAGAGCGCAGATCTGCGAAGTAGCAGCAGAGACGAGCGCGCTAGAGCAGACGGCGCACCAGACGCTATCTAAACCTGTACTGGACCCGTACTGTGAGTGGCCATAAGCAAAATCCACCCTTCCTATGCAAACTTTTACCGTTGTAACGTTTCACAAAAATATTTGAATGCTTTGGAATCTCTTCGAAAGCATACCCAAGGTTTCTCTGTGTTTTCCGCAGTAAATTGTCAAGTACTATTCCTGCAATCACAAGTAAAAATACATATTAGTTTGCTTGTCTTGCAAGCATGTTTTTCTTAAACTTTTTTTTTGTCTTTTATTTGGTTTATAATCTTTTTTGAACATTTTGAACATTTAATCGGCCCAGTTCTCCTGTGTCATGCATTATTGAGCAGTTGTCGGGGATAAACCATGCGCACACGCCTGGAATGCATGCATTGGAGACTGGAATAAAACAGGGTTGGAGGTCGTTTTTAAGTAGCATGGAGGTTTTACAGGATACACGTTAGAATAGCTATTGGGCATTATACCACGAATAGACAAAGAGGCACTACACACTACGAGGGACGTTTGATGCTGGTAAGACAACTCATGTAATTGTAGTTGCTGTCGACATAAGTTTTAAACCGTTTATAAAGTTTTGGCATTAATGTTATCTGAGGGCCGTAACGTCGTAACCTCGTTCTGCACGTTTATTAAGATTCAATGAGAAATCGTTATTTGAATCAATGAGCTCCGAAATGTGCGGATTTTAATTCAACTTGAACAGTGACACAGAAACAAGGTTCACCACTGTGATTTTATATAAATGATACTTGAAACCACAATAGAAAGTCACATCTTACAGTATGTTAAAAAAATATATGACGCCATGCCAGCTTTGTTGTTAGGGCTAGAGAAAGTTGCTTATGAAGATATTTAGACATGAAGGCCAGACGTGGTTTGCTGATAGTGTAAAAGAGACTTCAAAACTTACACTGTGCTTACACTGCAGATCTGGTAAAATTCTGTGAGGTTAGGAAGATGAAAAGATTAAAAAGATAAAACGATCTTCCAGCCCTTTTAAATAATTTTACTTGTGATTTATAATAAAAGAACACCTGTATACTAATATTAAACGTCAGCACGTTGCTGCATATTTGGTCTGAAGTAGTCGATTTTTGGCAACAAATCAAGTCAACAAAATCAAGTAAAAGGAAAAACAGTATAAAAGTTTAAAAGACTTATTTCATGAAAATTATTTATGTAATAATAAAAATAACAATTATTATTATTGCACACAAATGACATTAAATTGAGCAAAAGAGTCAAAGATCTTTAACCAAAAATCCGTCCTATGATTCTGTAATTACGCAAACATTACTTTTGTGATTAATGGCGTAAAAATGAGCAATTAATGCCAACCTCGTAGACAAACGCTGCCTTCAAATATTGCATGTCGCTTAAATTGCATATTGCTGTGAGTAAACATTTCACGGATTACTTTAATCTCTTTAATTGATTATGCGGAGAATTCCCATGTGTGATTTTAAACTTTATCAACCAGCATCTGATTTGCAGGATTGCTGATAACACCAACGTGGGTAGCTATACAGCCTCAACTGATTCTGATTTACATTGTGATAAACATAAAACACAATTACTAAAGCAGCCAAAGGCTATATAGTGAGCCAATCCTTTATTAGTCATACATGTACCTTATAAACATATATACATAAAATTCAAACATATACTTTTTTTCGTTGAGTCAGTGACAAGCCAAATCAAGGTTCTCGTCTCGCCTTGACACTGTTTGTAAACGGCTTGTTTCCACGGATCATTTTGATCAGAGCATCGCAGGACCTGCGCTGTTAGTCTGCATGGTGATTATTACAATGCTGATGAATGGGGATCGCGTTTCGTCTAATAGCCGCCCCCTGTTTTGACAACCTCCCACAGCTAACCGGAGAGCGCGCAGCCACGACCTCCACTAATTGGACTGATTATTGCAAGATGTTTTTTCGTCCGCCGAAAGCGCAGGGTGGCGGCAGTACGCGGCTGCTCCGAGTCCTGCCCCAGAAGACCTGATGAGTTACATTCTTTCAGGCATGTCATGTTAAGAGAGAAAGAATTAAACCCAGACGCATGGTGTCAATGTGCGGTTCAGTGGAAGACAAACAAGTCATTCGTCGTAATTAAATATTGAAATATAGATAATCATTGCATTTACATAAAAAGACTCCTGGTCGAATATGTCATTCGAATGACAACACAAATGTCGCTTGTGCTATTTAAAACAAAATTTGTTTTAGTCTCCAAATAATTTGTATCGTGAAACAGTGAATCTTTTTATAGAGAGCAATGGTGACACCTATGCAACAAGTGAATTTCTAGAAATGTGGGCTTGGTGACGTGCGTGACCACGTGTCCGTGGTGTTCAACAAATGACAACCTAGTTTTTACACGTATGGTTTCTGGAACGACCGTAGTTTCTTTCATACCTTTAGCTGTTCGATAAGGGTCTGTGTTTATTGCACACCTTATGACATGCTTGAATTTTTCTCTCCCAGGAGACGGTGGTCGCGCGTGTCATGTGGCGTGCCTGCTATAACACTGTCTAACGGCACAATTTCTTAAGCAAATCTAATGATTGTAGGCTACGAAGCGCAGAGTGCGCCAGCACGTTCAACTTCAGACATCAGAGATGCTCGTGACTCTGGGTATCTCACCTTAATTTGTATTCAGTGTCTATGGTTTACTGAACATTACATTTTCATTCGCTAAATAAAATTGTAAATATTTATATTTATGAGCTGTAGATGAAACAGGAAAATACTACTAATTTTACTCGTATTTAACATAAAAAATACTCTTTCAGTCTGTTGTCAATTTCAAACATTTAATCAACCTTGAGAAAAATAATTTAGCATTTGCAATATTACATATTTAAAAGTATACATTCCTTTAAATGTTTAAATAGAAAATTCGGATTTGGCCTACAAGATTTTGGTATTAATGCACCATAAACTAATGATTCTTAAAGGAATTCAGTATTATAATTATTGTAACATCATTAACCACATAACAAAAGAACTTTCAACAAAGTTCAAGTGCAGCAGATTTACCTATGAGGTCAAAACTTCAACCTACTGTATATCACAGATTGCATCAAAAATATTTAAAGCTCAGTGACATGAAGTGTTCAAATAGCCTTTTTTGGTAGTTATAAACCCTATGCTCTTTATAAAGGTTTATCATGTTTCTCAAATGTTAATTAAAAATTGATTTAATTATGTTAGGACATGGAGGCTCAGTTTGTGCAACCAGATGTTGTGTCCCAAAAGCAATAATAGATCATAATTGTCTGTGACAATAGAGCTGTTCCTCTTTGGAATATACACTGCTCCATTTGTCTAATTAATATATGAAGGCAATATGAAACTATACGTGAGAGATTGTGTGAAGTGTTTGCATTTTAGGTAGAAGAGTGTACAAATGTTTACATATTGTTGGCTCTCTCAATACTTGAGCATGCTTTGATGCAGATTCTCAGGTTAAAGGAACAACTGTAAAATGCAAACCTCTGTTTGGGATCCAGTATTTATAATTGTGTGATTCATGTTACCTTACCTCACAATCACATGGAACTAAACAAGTGTATAGTCAGATTTATCTTACACATTCACTTCTTAAGAATGCAAAATGTAGTACTGTTTATAAAGTGAAAACAAAGATTATTTTAAATGTATGTGATTAATTCAATTGATTTTTTTACTCCACTGAATTTCTCGAACAACTTCTAGGCTGGATCCTTAAAAACGGTCTCCAGGTTGATTAGTTATGTTGGGAGAAGAGGGTTTTTCCACAGAGATCTTTTTTCTAATTTGAACATAACTGGTTTTGAAAAGTAGGAACATATGTTCAGATTATTTGCCTCAGATTTTTTCTTGTTTCGCACTTCTCCAGGTCAGCATTAGTTTCCATCAACACCAAGGTGACTGAGAGCGAGACATTTTGATGGTTGGGCTGTATTGCACTTGTAGACAAAATATAGCAGTGAACAGAGTAGTGAGAGTATGTGTTATGTGTATATGTGTGTGTGTATTACGGCATTCGACATGTACTTTTATAGTTTTCATCTATTCACACTGTTTGTCTCTCATATGTCGATAGGTGACAAATAATTTTTTAAAAGCATTATACAGTACAGTATAAGAGCACACCTCATTAACCATATAATGTAATATAATATAAGTGTCCTTTCATTTAAAAATAAGAAAAGAATCTTGAAAATGTATCCAACATGCAAAGCATATTTTTTACAACATGAAGGTTTTCTATCATGTCAATAACTGATTGTGCAGTTTTCTGGCAGAAAATACTACTAGTTTTTTTATTTTTAGTAGTTAGCTGCCTCGACTAAAAAAAACGAAAAATCTTTAAATTTGTACACTAACATATGTTGAAATAAGCATATTGTCTTTGTCTGTCATAGTAGTATATTGTATATTATTATATTAATACAAAAAATATAATAATACAACATTCACAGTGCATTCATAATTAAATTTCTGGTCATATTTTTTGTATTACTTAATACAAGCAAGAATAACAAAATAATGAAATGTCTGATAATAATGTTAAGAAATTAGAATAATACAGCATGTCTGAATATTTAACAAGCAGGACTGAAGATGTAGGTCTAATTTAGTTCAAACACTTTTTACAAGCTTGATAAGCACAGCAGTGTGTATATAATTTTGTATTGTTTATTTTTTTGTGCATTGTTTCTTTATAAGGACAGTGGAATTACTGTCAATTAAAAACAAGTTGCAATGATACCTTCAGTCCAGGCCACCCACAGTCACACAGCTTATGGATGGCTATGTGTCCATTCCAAAACAGAAAGGCAATCCATGATGTTTCAGTCACTAACACTTATCAGTTTACCTCAAACTGGATCTAACTGGAACTTTTCCTTTTCATTAATAAAATGATTCTTTTGCGTATCCAAGTTCACTTCTGAACATTTTTTTTATGTGCGCTTATGGTGAACTTAACACTTTAAATAGAGGAGACCAGGCCTAGCTGTCACACTTTACTTTTACTCCAGGGAATTTTGTAGGTGCATTTTCTGGCTACAAAAAACTATTATATTTGTATAATTATATTTATAAAAAAACACAGTTACTCAAACACTTTGCTTAACCTTTCTCATTCCCACTAAAATGGAGGGTGGTTTCCAAACTGGAACCTGCCCTTAAACAGTGAAACACTTATGAAACCTAAATTAGAAAAGAGCAAATGTGTAAAATGTAATGTACAAAAATATCCAGTAATATAATTTACTATAATTAAACTATTTCTAAAATTGTTTAAATTTGGTAAAATTCTCTAATATTTGAAACATGTGACATCTTCTCCCCGTAATCTTTTAGTTAAACAGTTTAGTATATTTATTAGTTTAAAGTATATAAATAGTTTTAGTTATATGTTAGTGTGGCTTCATTGAGTTCACTGTTTTCCAAACAGTTATAAAAAAGATTTTTGGAATGTCAGTTCAAAACAAAAACTTTTAAACTAGGTATTTGTAACCAAACCTAAAAACACCGCTAGAGAAAACAAACAGCATTTTGTAACAAGACATTTGTATAGCCACTATATAGTCCTTGAAATAATGGCCTGACAGCTTTCCATTGTGCCAACTAGCCCCGGTGAAGCCTATTTGGGGTGCCCAAGTGTTTCACAGTACTTAACAGGATTTAAAATCTTCCTAATAAACCAAAAGAGGAACACATATAGGTCCCATTATATGATTATTTTGTTAATGTGATAAATGTAAACTTGGCCTCATGTTATCAGCGATGCTAATCATAATAATAAGACAAGACATCTGCTGGTGTGTGTTACTGCGGCACACAGCGTGCCTAACTACACTACCCTCTCTGTTAGTTTCTTTTCCAAGCACAGTCTATCTTACCATCACTCGTGTAAGTACTGATTTTTATCTTGTTTCCATGTGTATTAGGGATCAAAATAAGTGCGAGAATGTTTTTCTTCCGTTGTGATCAGATGGCTGATCCAAACAAATGAAACGACTGCAGTAATGCATTTCTATTGATGCCGCGGAGATTGTAACAACTAGGACAACACACACAAGCCTGTGTGTGTGTGTAACAATTTCTGTGGCAGCTGGTGCAGAAGTCGGATAGTAGAGCGGTCCTCAGTAGTCATGCATTTAAAGAGGACTTTACACCTACAGGTCAAGGCAGATAAAAGGCTTGATGGGTGTGCAAAGTAGATATGTGTCTGTATATGTTACAGATGGCCATGGGGAGAGGAAACAGTGGGTTCTACAGTTACAACATATACTTAATTACTCCTTCAGAATCCATATAAACGGTGTAATTTGGGAATCGTCCACAAAACGGGGGCATTTATGAAAAGAGACAGACGTTTATTATGAATAAGTCACATCTATTAAATGTGTTTATATTGATGCCACATTTTTTCTTTTCTTTTACTATTAAATTTGATTTAATTTAAGATTTAATACACGGACCTGCCTCCATTCATGACCAATAATAAAGCTTTTCTGTATATATTTGATCACATTTGTGCAACATGCAGCACCGGATATAGGAAGTCATTCTTAACATTTTATACAAAAAGCAGCACTTAAAGATAAAACCCAAGTTATTTATGCTCCTGTATGAAGCTATGACCGGCATCAACGGGGAGTATATAAAAATATGAAAGGATAGCATTTAGATATTTACTGTTGCCTGGCCTGCTTATGGCTTCCTGCAGACCCCTGCCAGAGCCTCACCTGAGGGAGACTGGAATGGGGGTCAGAGTTTGGTCTGCCGGCCAGCAGTGGCCCATGCTGAGAGAAAGCCATTATGCTTAAGCCATATTTACATCAACTATAGTAATATTATCAATAAAAGCAGAGGGAAAGGCACCTTGCAGTAACTCAGTCCAGACAAGTGCCTCAGCAGCTGTTCGGAGTCTTCCTGGAGTCCTGTGAATGCAGGGGGAGATGTACAGTTCTTCAGCCCAGTCTAAGCTCTGATTAAGTTTGGAAACGGTTTACAACATTATCATCAGTGACAGCTGAAACTGTGTAAAAAGAGTTGTTGGGATTTAGGGTTTCACAGTTGGGGGAATAGTAACATTGATATTGTTCTCTACATGGACCATGGTTTTGATTTTGATGTTTGTATTGAGCAACACCTCACAGAATTATTACGTTTTAAAGTGATAGCTCACCCAAAAATGAAAATTCTGTCATAATTTACTCACCCTCTTGATATTTAAAAGCTGTAACGCAGGGCTAGTCAACTGGCGGCCCGCCAATCATCTTTACCTGGCCTGCCTTAACATTTCAAATGTTGTCAAGTGTGCTTTAAGAAATGCACACCGTGACTGAGACGCCACATCTTTGAAAGTCCAAACCGCTGCTACATTCAATACAAAAGTAATTCCCGCGGCTCATAATAAAGGGATTTGATCGGTCTGTCATATAAACTTAATGTTATTTACAACGTTATAATTGGCAATCCACAGCCTCAGGCAACACGATAGGTCGCGTACCAAAACGTGTCTTGTGCCCTTGAAAGTAACTGCAGGAAGGTTAAGCTACTACACCACGTGAACTGTTATCTCAGATAAGGGAAAACTATGTTGTTTTTATCACTGCATTCATTATGTATGAAAATACGGCTATATTTACAAGAAACAGCAGTCCATCTCCCTCCAGAACTCGCACTACAAAGGATCTGCCCTTCTAAGTGCGTAGGGCACATGAATGCAATTGGACTCACCCGAAGATACGATCATAGCATCCTGTTTCTTGCACAGATCAATTAATTCGCTTTATAAGACACCAGTATAAAGTCACAAGGGGAAGGGATTACTTTTGTGCTGAATGTATTAGGGTTTTTGACTTTCATTGATTTGACTTTCATCAATTCAACCAAATATCTTCATAAATATCTTCTTGAAAAAACAATTCCACCCAAATCTAGGATGTACAGGGGGACTGTGTGTGAGTAAATTAACTAATGCATTGAGGAATATAAAATACAATTAAAAAGACAATATCCCTTTTAATTAAAAACCATGAAAAGGCACAAATACTGGATGCAATATTTGTGTGCAAGTTTTAATATATGACCTATAAGTAACAGCAACAAAAACAGTATACAAGGAACAAAATGCAATAAATAACAGAAATACAAAATAACAGAACAAATGGTCAAAATGATCCTATTTATACATTTGGAATCTGGCCCTCAAAGAAAAGTAGTTGAAGACCCCTGCTGTACGGCTTTCTTTCATCTGCACAACACAAAAGAAGATATTTCGAAGAATGTTGGTAACCAAAAATCATTGGTCCCCATTGACTTGCATTGGCATTGGTTTTGTGTTCATACAATGCAAGTCAATGGGGACCAACAGTTTTTGGTTATCAATATTCTTCTAAATATATTTTATGTTCTGCAGAAGAAAGAAAGTCGTACAGGTTTGAAATGACAAGAGGTATCCCATTAAGGTATCCAATATTGGAGACATGATCTGGATTTTGTTGCTATAAATATGGCCTCTAATATGATCCAGACGATCAAATAGATGAAAAAATGCCACTAACAAGGTCATGGGTATGATTCCCATGGAAAATGCCTGGCTATTTTTAAACCAGCTTTGGGTCAAAAAGGGACAAACCCAACTGTTGGGTTAAATTAACCTAGAAATGTTTATCACATCCTTTTGGCATCAGTTAATTTGTAACTCAACGATTAGATTTGTCCCTTTTTGACTGACCCAACTCTGGGTTTAGTGTACACACCAAAATGAACTGTACATCACTTCGAATAAAGCTGTTTGCCAAATGTGTAAATATACTGTAAATGAAAAGAACTTTAATATTGTAAGAAAGAATTGACTGAAACTGGCTAGACAAAGCATTGCATCTAAAAGTTAGGGCCTCTAATGGCCAATAAAGCTGGATGTTCCTCTCCCACCAGTGCAGTAAAACACAGAGGTGAAGTTATTGAGAGTAAGTACATTCTTGTGGGGCACCAGCTAATGAGAGCTTATTCCACTATCTTGCAGAGGGTCACAAAGGTTTAGAGGCAACTTGCCAAAAGAACACAACTTCATCCGAACCCTTGACAAAAAGTCATTCTGAAAACTACAAGAATGAACACAAAGTGCAGGCCTTCACATTAAAAAAATAATACAGCCAGCCCTGTACGTGGGGCTGTGGCGTTTCCCAGTTGACCTCTCCATTACAGTCCAGCTGCTTTCTACATCCTTTCTGCTCAACAGTCACATTCAGATATTTCCCCTTATTTTGTGTTTAAATAGTAGTTCTGAAGCAAAGAGAAAATTACCATCCACCTTCCATCAAATGACTTCTACAGTTCCCTTTTTAAAACTGCACCGATTACAAGCTCTCTAACTTCAGCAACATTTTAACAGTATTGGGGGGTGTTGGGTTCATTAACACTCCTCTGCGCAAGTACCGTCCTTCTAATAGTTTCTTTGGACACCATATGTCCTTCATGTTAGCTAAGATTCTACAGTTACAGTTCAGGTTAGTGTGAAAGACGAACAAGTTGTATAATAAGAGGCCTTGGGGCGTTTTAAGCAGATCTCACCATCTTGCATTACCATCAATAAAATCAACCCTGCAATAGTGCTGACATATATTAGGGCCCCTGCTCTCCTGTAACTGTACTTCCAAAGGTGTCATTGTTCAGAGTCGGATTAGCAAGCCTGCAGTTCCGCAATTAAACGGCCACTTCTTCAACAAATGCCTCCCCTCCTCGGGTCACTGATAGCAAAAGGCTCTTAAACTTTATATCCCCTGGTGGAGCGGAAAAGCAAGCACAACACTGGAGTTTGATGTTTTGGCAAACTTTCCAGTACCCTGATGTTAGGGGGCTTAAGGGTGTTTATTGCAGTTGTGGGCATCTGTAATATCCAGGGTATTTATTCCTGTTTTGCAAGCTTGTAAACACGTGTACATACCAGGGGAGAGTGGGCACAATATAGCGGTACTGGAAATTTTTTAAATATTAAAACCATGATTAACGATATTGTGTTAATACTTCACATATGACGCATACATAACATTGTAAATAATATTTTTCAAAATTCTGTCATCATTTTCCTCATTTACGAAACGGTTCTTGGCCACCATTGACTACCATAGTGCCCCAGAATTGTTTTCTTTCCTACACTCTTCAAAATGTTTTCTTTCGTGTTCAACAGAACAAAGAAATTTACAAAGAAAAATTTGCCACAATGGTTCCACTCTCTGTCCGCCTCCCTACACTTGTAGTTTTAGTGTTATTCATTGGCAGAAAAACGGGAAAACACTGAATAAACAAAAACAGAGATGCGTTTGGCTAATAGCATTATTTGTTTGTGAATAAATCTGTAGATATCACCATAATTTTGTTATCATGATTTCTCACCCACAATAACTTGACAGCCCTAAACCGGGTTGCTAATTTGTGTTTAAAAAAAAAGAGATGAAAGATTGTGTAAATTGATGCTCTTTATCTGTATTAAAGATTATTATGTTCTATATCTGGAGGTTTTAGTTTGTGTGTAAAGTATGCAGTATTTCTCGCTTAAAGGTTTAAATCTTCTCATGTCTCAAAATTATTTTCCTTTATATTGTCTTTTTAAATTGTTTTAAATGTAAAAAGCTTACATTTACACTCAGTATCTTTGAATACACCAGATTATTATAGTTTATAAAGACAATCTAATGACAAATGATCACATTACCAATTTTATTTTATTAAAAAATATTTAATAATATATATTTCTTTTATAAATAACAAACAACAAAAATATAAATAATTTATATTACACACTCTTAAAAATAAAATTCACGGCGATGCCATAGAAGAGCCATTTTTGGTTCCACAGTGAACCATTCAGTCAAAGGTTCTTTAAACAAAACATATCTTTCTTACCTTTTCATAATCTGAAGAATCTTTTTTCACCACAAAGAACCTTTTATGAAACAGAAAGGTTCTTCGGATGTTAAAGGTTCTTTATGGAACCATTTAGACAAAAAAAGGTTCTATGGCATCGTGATCTAACTATTCTAAAATAAAACATGTTTTTAAAAATGTTTCTTTGAACTGTGCTTTCTGGTAAATAAGCACTTAAAGCAGCTCATGCATCAGCAGATTTGTAGTTTTTGTCCAGGCTGATCTAGTCACCTAATTCAATCATTCAGAACTGCTTGAAATGGGAAAGGAAGACATCGACTTAAATGAGAAAAAGCGTAAATGGAAGGTTATGTAAGTCAATGCTGATTTAATAAAAGACAGGCCCCCCTCACCTGTTTTTTCACCTTACAAATTTGCCACAGCTTTCAATGCTGCGTTTATTAAAGACAGAATCCATTTTGTTTCCTTGATTAGTACTTTTTAAAAGACAACATTTTGCAAGATTCTGCATACAGAGAGGCTTGTTCTGTCAGGGCTTGTTCTATGAACTGGGAGAGGACTCAGCGTTGGGTAGACAGAGTGAGAACTGGCCTTTGAGCGAGGCCTCCAAGAAAAATAAAAAACACCCACTTCTCATGTTTTTGGTCAAACTCGGGTTCAGCTGGAGAGTAGATTTACCCGGTCAGGGCTCATGCACCTCGCTCTGTCAGGCTATCAGACACGACCGCCACACCGAATGGATGAGCACAGGAAGGGCCAGATGGCGGAGGGTGGGAAAGCGAGAAACTCAGAGCTGATCTCAGGAAAGGTCAGAGGGTGATCGGAGGAACAGGAAATGACATAGCATCTTCTTTTCGAGGATCTGTATTTTCTTCAGTGGCTGCAATTGAAGCTTTGAGGCCTTGCTGTTGAGTGACGGGCAGGCAGAGGAGAGCTGACATTGTTGAAGTATGAATTTCACCGTTTGTGTTTTTTGCAAAACACTAAGTCGGATCAGTCCCTCTTGATTGGCAAGAGGGGCTTGTCCTGCAGTCGACCCGCCGGCAGATGAGGGGGGTTTTATTGGCGAGTCAAGTTCAATTTATGAAAGCTGTTCAACTTAATTCATGGGACCTTGTTCCAAAAACATGCATTGTGAAGAAGTTACTATGCTTTATGGCACACACTTCACACCTTAAGTGATTTGTTTTTTACATGTGAGCATATGTACAAAATATAACACTACAGTGGAGAGGGGCTGACTTTGTTTGCTAAACAAAAAGCATCTATGTGTATGGAAACAGATTAGAAAAATACTGTAATGCCAGGTACATTTCACATTAGTTGGGAACAGGGCAAAAAGTGAAAGACTGAGAAAGAGATGTTCTGTGTCTGGTCTTGATCCTGGCCTAAAGGAGTTCCTCTTGCCCTTTCTGCGAGCTGAAGAGCTCAGAGCTGTTGTGACATTGCAGTGATTGATGGGTAAAATGAGACCATCCTGTAATAAAAGCACACTGCATGCAACAAAAGCCAAGATTTTAAAATCCTCAGTCAATACGGAACATTGATCCCACTAGAAGGTAACCAAAGCAAAAAGGGGATAAAACTGAAGAAAATGAATTGCCCATAAAAGAAAGAATGAGGTATTGTGTGAATATTCGGTTTATGTGAGTTGGTCATCTGGATAATAGACGGGGTACAGTTGAATCGTGCTGACCAGATATTCTGTAACCCTAGGACTATAAAATCCAGGTCTGGAATCAATCTGTGATTTTATAGCTGCCCTGTTTCTGCTCTCGGATGTTTTATCAGTGAAGGGATGATACATTTTTGTGCTCTACCTGCTCACAGGCACTTTAGCGGAGTGCCGAAATGCTACAGCGGTAATAAATATCGGTCATAGCTTCTATCATCCGTCACTGGAAGTTCACTGGTTCAAAACTACTTTTGACCACTCTTAAGACATGTCATAAACCAAGTTTGATTTTTATCCATCTACCCGTACATATCCACACAGCAGACTTGCACAGGGACCCTTGCATTCTTTCACAGACTGTTTCAGCATATGAACTGTGAATCACGTCTCCATCCCTCGGTTAAAGCGATAGTTTACCCAAATGTGATCATGCACTCGCTCCAAACCTGTATGACTTACTTTCTTCTGCAGAACACAAAAGAAGATATTCTGAAGTGCGTTGCTAACAAACACGGGCCCCCATTGACTTCCATTGTATGGACACAAAACTATGACGTTTTTCAAAATATCTTCTTTTGTGTTCCACAGATGAACTTGTCATATGCAGGTTTTTAAAGGGTGAATAAATGATGACAGAAATTTTATCTTTAGGTAAATTATCCCAAGTTCTACAACACCTACGTCGGTTGAAAGTCTATGCATCAGTAGCATCCGATCACTGAAGCAGACCTGCTCCTGGCTGGACTCTGCAACCACAAACTCACAAATGCACACATGCAAGCCCACATGCACGCACCCACACAGATGTCTCATTGTTCCTCAGTGGCTTACTTAGCGTGCTTAATTAAAGCTCAACTGCGGGAATGTCCCTTCGACTGCAGCCACAGAGCTTCCAACCTCTGCTCTCCAGGTCTCTGTCTTATATCAACTTCAACAAAAAAAATCAAGCCACTGCCGCCACAAACCCCTCTGTGCTTCAATAGCACGCAACAAATAAATTGTAGACGAAGACCAGCACATAATCACTCTTTTTCATACACAAGTACAGCTGCATTTCATGTTGCACATTTCCTAAATTGTTTATGGCTTTTGGCAGTGCACTGCGAACTGTAGCGTAAAAGATGACAGTAGCCAACTGCATACAAATAATGGAAAATAGAGTTCAATCGACCTGGATGCTCAAGCAAATTAGATTGGTTTTAAAAATGCCATTTTAATTACCATTTAACTGCAGCTACTCTCTGTGTTTTTCTTTCTCAGAATCGTAATCTCCCACAGTCTCTGTGTGACCGTCTCATTTTACCGTTCTGGTTCACTCCACACCCGGGTCAACCTGCAGCTTGTCTGGTGGTAAAGGTTATCTTATCGGCTCATGTTCATTTCGAGTGACCACCTGAGTGGGTGGACTGAAGTACTTGTAAAGTGATCACAGCAGAAGACTTCTAGTTCACAGAGATAACAGACCATCTGCTGCTTATCCAGCGCGCCGCATGAGTCAGCAAAAGCTATGACTACCCATCTCATCCTCTACAAAAAAAGATTAACATATCAAACTGTGGCCTGGCTCAGACAAGTGTTTTCACTTCGCGTGTAGCATGCGTTGGTAAATATTAAAGTAGGGCTTAACAACATTCAACATTTAGTCTACAAAACCTCAGACATTTAAAACTGAAAAACTAAGGCTTTTTTACAACGAAACTTTAATTTAATTCAAATGTTGCTTCTTATGGCTCATAATGATCCTCATTATTATGACATTGAGCCCTTGCTATAATGCAACCTATAGACAACTTCGCAAGATGTAAACACTAGTCCAGAAGCACTTTTTTCAGTTTTTATTGAATTATTATCATTATATTATTATTTTAAATATTACATATCAATTTTTTTCAATATACACTTTTAAATGTGCTGAATATTGTGTATTGTAAATGATGACTAATTTAATTCTTGACACTTCTTAAAGTTCTTAAAATCTAGTCTAATCTATATAAAGAATTTGATGTTCACATTTATTCTGATTTTGCTTTTTGCTTCTGGATTTTGCCGAAGAATCTATAAAGGAATAGTTCACATTCAAAATGAAAATTCTGTCATCATTTACTCACCCTGTTGTCATTGTAAACCTGTATGATTTTCTTCTGCAAAACACAAAAGAAGATATTTAGAAAAATGCTGGTAAAAAAAATGATTGGTCCCCGTTGACTTCTATTGTGTGGGCAAAAAACAATGCAAGTCAAAGGGGACCAAAGGTTGTCTCTTACCAACATATTTCAAAATATCTTCTTTTGTGTTTTGCAGAAGAACAAAAGGGATACTGGTTTGAAATGACAAGAGAGCGTATAAATATGAACAGTAATTTCATTATGAAAGTGAACTATTCCTTTAACGCAATGTTAATTTTCAATAGCTGGTAAAAGGATGTTCCTCTGCTTTATGAAATTCAGGCAGGACTCCAATGTAATGTTCTTACAAGCAACCAAGAACATTTCTGCTCATATGGATGTACAGTACGTCATTTACCTGCCACTTCCACATAAAAAGACAATGCTCATATTGGCTTTCTTTACCATTGTACTGTATATGTCCTTATACTGTGCTCAAGCGATTATGAAGACTTGAATGCTTCCAACATGAGCATGTGGTGTGATATGCTACATTTCTGCGGATTGAGACTCAAGACCAGGAACATTCTTGCTGTGAGGCAACAGTGCTACCTGCCTAGTCGAACTACTCAACATATATCTAAAAAGTGAAATATGCTTACAGAAGTCCCAGGTCACGGACAGAGTTCTCATCGTCTGACCTTTGTCTCTTTATAATGGCCCAGCATCTGTTCAGGCCTTGCGAGACTGGTGCTGCTAAACCGCTTATTAAACTGGACATTAACAAGGGCGGCGTACCAGCCAAATGCCTTGTAACTTAGACGAGGAAGGTGTCCAGATCATTAATTTTAATGAGAAGAGCCGATAATAATCTCATTGGACCTCTTATTATCCTGACATTGCTCTCTTGGGTTAGTCCATAGACAAGAAAAAGCCTCAACTTATCAAAGCAACACAGCTTGTACTCATTACATACAGTATCTGCATTAGTTTAAGATCTACTACAGTGTGCAGAAGGTGGATTCCCAAACTCAACGTGTCAGTCACCGAAATTTTAACTATCCAAGACAACGGAGGTTTTAATTTATCCCCAACCCATCTATCTTTTCCTCTAACCGTCCTTAAAGTCTCCCCTTCTGCTTCGATGGTACAATAAACTCGCTTGGGTTTAAGTTATGGCAAGTTTTTGAAGTGCTAGGGGGGCCCCGTAAATTTGGCGGGCACCTTTGGGATCCGCTGCAGCAGAACTGGCCGTGCCACTATTTCACAGCCTGTATGATTTGTGTCTTTCTGTGTCCTTCTCACAGAGGCCCAGTAAATCTAAACTTATGCTGCCGTCATTAGGAAGCGGGGGGCCACATCACATGGACTAACGCTTTTGGTCATTTCAATGCTCGTCACATTTCATCTGGGTGATCCCATCGCAGCCAGACAGACTTTGCGGAACGAGGCGGACCGCGACCCTAGAGCCTTCACACCGGCTTCGCCCACGCGCACGTCTGGCCTTGGCTTTCCAAATCCAGCTGTCCTACACGCTCATAAAAATCATATTCCTATTAAGTTATAAAAAGGTTTTGCAACAAATGCACCGTTTCATGCGCTTGAAAGGAAAGGAAATGTCGGTGGGAGAGTAAATCTGAGTTATTGCTTCTGGTTTGAAAAAGAGCAACAAGTAACCGATTGAAAAGAAGAGAGGCAGCAGAATGATAAAATAAAAGTAAGAGGAGGATAAGAGCGGAAAGCCGACGAAGGGTGTGCATGGTCTTTGTCCATTTTTTACACAAGCTCCTGGGCTCCTTGTTGTAGACACCTGTGCGCGTCTAACGTTTCAGCCGCTCTCTGAAAAACAAACGCGAAGCTCCGATCTCTTAATCCGCGTGGCTCCGTGGAGCGTGGTCACATGATAAGGCTGGGTCGACGATGATGATGATGGTGGTGGTGGTGGGCCATGGTGGTAGGGGTATATGGGGGGGCAAGCTTAATCTTTTTTAATTCAAATCAAGGAGGTCCCTGGTGGGACACAGGGATGATACCCTATCCGCTGCAATCAGGCTGACCTCCACTTCGGGCGCGCTCTAAATGATTAATGGAGCTGCCTTCCCACTGGTTTCCATGGCAACGGGTAACCCGATAGCCCACAGGAATTCGGTTGCCCGCCCAAGTGAGCGCCAAGGGAGGAGGCAGAGAGTGAGAGAAAGAGCGAGAGGGAAAAGAGAAATGAAGCAGTGGCACAGTCTGTAAAAGGAAGCTGATGAGAAGGATGGGGGGTAGTCCCTTTTCCAGAACATATTCAAGGAGAAAAATGAAAACGGAGAAGCGTAAATTGCGTGAGAAAGAATGATAAAAAGGAGGCAACTGTTCATTATTCTAATAAGGTGTTTAAAGGTCCAATGTGTCATTTTTTGGACGATCTATTGATAGACATGCAATATAATATACTGTACATATGTGTTCAGAGGTGTATAAAGACCTTAAATAATAAAGCGTTGTGTTTTTATCACCTTAGAATGAGCTATTTCTATCTACATACAGCGCGGGTCCCCTTACATGGAATTTGTCATTTTGTTTCTACAGTAGCCCTAAACAGACAAACTGTTCTGCAGTGTGCGTTTCATAAATACCAAATATAGAAATATATAGCCAAATATCTCCTTTGGAAAAGAAGTGAACATGTGACGACATCTTAGTCTTGTGTCAGCAAGACTGCAAGCACTTGTGTTAGTGCTTCGAAAGGGAAGGGTGAGGGGTGAAGTGAGCCGTTGGTTGAAATTCGCAACATCACCACAAGATGCTGCTACATTCATACACTGGACCTTTAAAGTAGAACGTTAGCAAATACATTTATTTATCACTATCCATCCTCCACATTCAACATTATAAATACTGACTTTGCATCACGCTAAAAATACAGTCACTGTTACCTCTTTGTGTCGCCATGCAATACACAGGTTTTTCAACGTTTTAATTGACTGCCAGGTCCATTGTCCATCTGCCCAGATAGCGATTGATAAGGGCGTCCATGTTAACTAGATGGGACCTCTTGTTCTTAAGTGGCTTTACTGGGTAAGAGGCTACATGGGGATTGATGTCGATAGAAACTCAAGGTTTAAATTGATCTGCCCATCAGGTTCACAGCCAGATTGTGTCTTTGGACTGAACACAAGAATGATGGAACTTCAGCAGTCATGATAACACGACTGAATGCCTCAATATGTAATAAATAATTTGAAGTTGTAGTTTACTTAAAAAATATATTTGATCATTTATTCACCCTAATGTCATCCCAAACCTGTATGACTTTCTTTCTTCTGCAGAACACAAAAGAAGATATTCTGAAGAACGTTGGTAACCAAACCACACTGGCCTCCATCGACTTCCATTGTATGGGCACAAAACCACAGAGACATTTCTCAAAATATCTTCTTTTGTGTTCCACATAAGAAAAAGTCATATTTTCAAAACCTGAATATGAGTGTGCATAAAGAATGATAGAATTTAAATGTATGGGTGAACTACCCCATTAAAGTCTTTAAAATGGCCATCTATTGCTATAGATAAGCCTCATTACTCTAATTATTATTGGCCTTTTGCATTTTAATTTAACACAGATCCATGTGTTAAGGTTAATGTTGCCAAACACCCTGGCAGGGACTGCATTACTAACACAACATACATCCACATGCTCTCTCTCTCTCAGTTTGTGTGTGTGTATATTGGAGAGTATCTAGTGTCAGGCGTATTGTTGTGGTTGAAGGTAAAATCAGCTGCTTGGCTTTCACAGGAAACCACACAGACAGAAAATGCATACTGCCCAGTCTGTATTGAAATCCCATCCCAGGGAGTGTGTTGTGGGGGTGTGTATATAAGCGTGTACATTGGAACACTTTCAGTGTGACCAAAGGTATCTGTGTACATGCTGTTGCGTCTCCCACAACATCCTGTCATTCATTAATATGGCCACAGTTTAGGATCGAATTTCTCCAAAATGTTTGACGACACAGGAAAAAACTTTTGGTGTGATAATGCATCACTTCGAATCAGGAAGTAACGGCTTTGTTTCCCATATTGGCATATATTAAATCCACATTGCATTCACACAAAACTGGTGTTAATCGGCAAGCTCTGGAAAATAAATTCATACACCATAAATCCATAGGCTAAACTAAACTGCATAAACTTGCAGTGTGTATACACAGTGCCGACTGACTGATGCAGTGGGGGTATCGCTGACAGACTGACAGGCCAGTAAACCCAATCTGACCTGTTCCTCCTCGCTCTGCTGTGGCCTCCATCTCCCAGTGTCCCTCAGACTCCAGTTTCCTCAGTTTCCTGTGGATTCTCACAAGCCTTTACAGAGCTGCTGCTAGTCACTCACACAACCCGCTTAAACCCACAGAGAGTAAGAGTGTTGACCTCACCCACATTCAGCTCTGCAGTCTTTGACCAGTACATCCATCTTCTGTTCCTAAACTCTTTCACCAGTCTATGGCGTAGAAATAATGACAGCTCATTAGATGGATGTGTTTATATGACAATTTCAACAGCCTGTAACAAAAAGGTATTGTATTTACGCAATTTCTAAATTCATTTCATTTCCAATGTGAGTGTGATACATCTACATATTATAAAATCAGTCAAAGTAGTCTTATAAAATAATATTATTTATTACCATTTACGGATTATAAGGAACCAATAGGAACTCACCCTCAGGTTGTTTCAACCTTATATAAATGTATTTGTTCTGTTAAACACAAAGAAAGATATTTGTAAGAATGCTAGCCATTTTCAGTGACATCATCCACTACCACAGTAGGAAAGAAATATTGTATCTTTTTTTGTTCTGTTGAACACAAAGTGAGATATTTTGAAGAATTTAGGAACAGCTCTGGCGCACCTTTGACTACCATTTAATTTTTCCTACTATGGCAGTCAATGATGTCACGGAATTGAAAATTGCTAACATTCTTCCAAATATCTTTCTCTGTGTTCATCACAACAAAGTAATTTATACAGGTATGAAATGACATGAGGCTGAGTGAATGATGACATAATTTTCATTTTTGGGTGAACTATCGCTTTAATTTTTACATTAGTCAACGTTACCACACTTTGCAGAACAAAATAAAATTAATAAAAATAAAGCCTTGGATCAAAAGGTCTTTAAAGATAATTCTGTCATCATTTATTCACCCTCATGTCTTTTCAAACCTGTATGACTTTCTTTCTTCTACAGAACACAAAAGAAGATATTTGAAGAAACAGAGTGACAGTAGTACCCATTGACTTCTATTGTATAGACACAAAACCAATGCAAGCAAATATTTCTTCAAGTCATGTCTTCTTTTGTGTTCTGTAGAAGAAAGAAAGTCACACAGGTCTGAAATGACAAGAGGATGAGTAAATGATGACATCATTTTCATTTTTGGGTGAACTATCCCTTTAAGATCATGAGAAACGAACATTCTGTCAAGTGTGTTAAAACTGCACGGTACATTTTTTTCTGACATCATAGTTTCGCTTTGCTTGCCACAAAAAGCAAAAGGCAGACTTTTGTCATTCACAACCTATATTAAATCTTAATTCAAGAGCTCTTTCTGAAAGCGACAGTAGTTTTCTGTATGAATCAGTTTGTGGAACACATTATACATTTTACTCCTGCCCGGTACCACTCTGTTGGAATTATGTATAATTATTATGCCCTGTGTCTGCAAGGCACAGTGTTTACTTTCATAAACAAGTTTATAAGACGAATTGAGGAATTCTAACTGTGTACAAAAGGAAGCAGAAATGTTTAGTCACAGTGGAATATCTGACACACGTGACTACTGAGGGCCGAGGGCTGCTGGGCAAGAGAACGGCGGAGCGTGTGTGGGTGGCTGAAAATACACAAATGGCTAACAGCTAGAATCCAAGAGCTGCGGGTGAGCCAAATATGAAGAAAAAAAATCTATTTTCGCATTTGTTATAGTAGTGTGTATGTGCGTGTTTGTGTGTGCTGTGGTTGTCAATAGACAGAATTGAGTCAAACATTTGCAAACCACCGGAATTTGTATCAGATGGTTGTTTGTACCTGTAGACGAGGTTTGGTCCTGTTGTTACAGAAATCTCGATTTAGCCGTAGTGAAGTGCAGAACTTCATGGACTTTTAGGTTTGGGCTGACATCGAAGAAAAATAGAAAAAAATAGAAAAGCTTTTATTTTATCCCGACGTATATGAATGCATAGTTCAACTTTATTGTTTTATTTAAGCTGTATATTAGAGGCACACAAGAGTTATGACTAGCCAACAGGCACATAGCTGAGAGTCAATGTGAGCTGTGTGAGAGGGGTCCAACAGTAGGTTTGCCCCCTGTGTCAGAGACCGAGGGGGCCACTCTAAATGTGTTTCATGATTAATGAGAGAGGGAAATGGGGTCATGTTGTATTAAGAAAATGTGTGTTTAAACCCAAAACCAGCACAGGGCTCTAGACTAATGCATCAGTTATCGACTGGACACCTGAGAGCTATAGGCTGTTACAATAGTCCCAACGGCTTGCAGGCCCATCCATCTACACCAGTTTCTCTCTTTCACTCCCTCGCTCTCCATTTCGGTGCTGCATTCACTCTCTCTTTCCGTCACTTCTCTTCTTTATAGTTGTTTTACCCTACATTTTCCACTTTCACTTTCTTACAATCCTACTTTATATCCAGGATTTCCCTACTGTCAATTCATTCCGTCTTTCCTTACTACAACACAATAGGTTCAGTGTCAGTGTGATTGTGTGTTTATAAGAAGCTATGATGGTTAGCGCTCAATCCTTTCGGAAGTCCCTCAGTGGACCGCAACTCGATCCTGATGATTTGTTGGGAATATATTGGCATGGCCCCGGGACTGAGATTACCCTTTTAAACTCTGCATTTATTTCACTAATGCCAGTACAGATGGTGGCTAATAATGTGTTGATATTTGAGGAAGTTTTTTCACTGATGGTTGAATACTTGCACAACCTGGTGCTTTTACAAAGGACATTTTTCATTTTTTAAAGAAAGCAAAGCTGACGCTGCAGATCTGTTTTTGGTTTGCTCAAGTGAACCATCATTTCGACGCAAAGAGTTCATGTTGCAAAGTTTAGCTGTAAAACAAATATGGAGGGTAGATAGCCACTAAACAAACAATGACTGATTTTGAGGAGTTTCTCATCCTCAGTGGAGGCCCAAACAAATGAAATAATTGTTGTACAGTGCAGAGATACCCAACAGGCAATGGAAACAAAAAAAACAAATAACACAAAATCACGACATGAGAAATATGTGCAACGCGCCTGAAATTAAAACTGACATTTCCGAAATCAGATTTCATTACTGTCTTTTCATCAATATGGCTATTATCATAAATGGGTTATGAAGAGTGAATTTTTCTGGTTTTGATATATTGTTTTCCTCATGACGGAAACTTCTGCTGTAAGGTACAATCAGTATATTTATCCCGTAATTAAGTTTGACTACGACTTCGTCAAAGAAATAGATGAAAATCAGACTGTTTATCTTAACTTATGTGCCTCTACTATCATTATTTCCTAGGTTTCCAACATACAACATTTTTTCAAACTGTGCAAGACCTGCTGGACCAGAGTTGACCAAATTATGCTGTCAGTGTCATTATATTTTACATCATATGTTCATTTTTTTTAACCAAGTGGTATAAATATACCTTTGCTGTCTGAGTGTTGTTCATGGCAATTGGAACAGAAAGTAAAATCCATTGTACACTTTAGTCATTTTATAACTTTCTTCATTTATACTGCTACTGTCTATATTGTAATGCAACTTATTTTATTAGTCTAGTGTTATATACAGTATAGTCTAAAAACCTGCTTATTAGGTTTATACAGTGAAACCTGAAATAACATTAGTACTCACAGACATTTCAAATGTTTGTTAAAACAACTTATAAGAATATGGTTTTAGTATGTTAAGTTTACATCTTCTTGACTTGTAAATGAGGCAGCACAGGGTGAAGATGCTCTGAGCTGATGCTGAAATACAGTATACAGTATCATATTGATTTCCTCATAAATGTCTTGCTCTTAGACAGACGATCCTGTTATATTGGATCATTTCCTCGTGGAAGCTCTACATTAGGAGACAAACAAAACCAAGAGCAAACACCAAGGAAGGTCATTTTAAGTTAAAGTTATACTTTAACTTTTAAATGCTGTTCAATTATTAGAGATTTATTATACAATTATTAATTATTATAGATTGTTAAATTCTAAACTAAAGACAGAGGATGCTGCATGAAATCATTTCAGACATTTACATAATTTATTTAGTGAGGTATTTTTGCCTTACTTACACCTATATATTAAATATCTTTTTTTAAACATAAAAATGTTGTAATATTTATTTAGAAATGGAGCAAACATTTGCTTGTTTACCTTTCACAAATCGCAAATTTGCCACTAATAAGAAGTCCAGCCACACACACAAACTTCCATTACTGTCATCAGTGCCTCTAGATCAGAGGTCAAGTGTGATTCATCACAACATTTCCTGCAGAGAAAGTCCCACAAAGAAGTGCTGTCAGGATCAGGCCGGCCTGGGGAAAGACACTCTGCTTTGTTTATAACGTTAAACCACAACATTACATTAAACCTCCTGTTTTCTAGGATGTTAGGGTCAGGATGTGCGAATTTCATTTGAGTAATTCTGCTTTGGCCACCATGTTTTTTTTCTGCGTTCACGGATCCTGCTGGTTACATTAACCGATGTTTGGACATCTGCTTGGGTTTGGCTTAAAGAGCGGGCCTGTCAACGTGAGCTTTAGAAAATCGAGAAATTGCACAAACACAGAGCTGTGCAGTAATAAAAACAAGCTCCCGCTAGCTGCATTAGTCTTACATTAGCCCAACTGTCCGGGCTCTTGTGATGCATTGATGCTGTTAGGGATATCTTTGGTCACAGATAGCAACGTTTTAAACTCTTCCTGGATGATGCGGGGCAATATGACTTTTTCCTCTACGGTTTGTTTTATTCTTTAATGTCAGGCAGTTAAATTATGGCTTGTGGTCTAATAAAACAAAGTTTGTATACAATTGATATACAAGACTTTTAACTTTACAGCTTTTAATAAAGTGCATAAAAGCAAGGAGTGAACTAGAGAAACAATAAAGAGTGATTGTTCAATCTTAGCAGCAGGGGAGTACGACGGTAGACCGCGTTTATTTACTTTAAAGGGTTTTTTCGACCATGGCTCTCTGGTGAAATGATACAGACTGATGTTTTGTAAAATACGAGTCGCTTAACAACATTGTGAAAGAGCATAAACAGTGAAATGACCCTTGGAGTAATAACCATCACTCACCATTGGCTGATAGTACCCTGATAAGAAGCCTTCTTTTTTTCCTCCACACTAGACTAAAGGAAAGGCTAAATTAGCAAACTAAATGGATAATTGCTTTAGAGGGAGATATGAATAAAAGGGAAGAAATCTGAGCTCCTGGGTGTTTTATTGCTTCCCATGTCTTTCATGAGCTCTTGGCTTCGTCCTTCACAACAATGGCAACCATTGATGCCTTTGAGTGATGCTTGGTCAATAATGAAAATGTTATTTATACCTATTAAAACCGACTTGTGCAAATAAAATCTTCTACACTGTTCTAGTTCAAACTAAATTTGTCAATATGTTACTCTAAAATTAAAATGTTTTACTTGGCCTGAAATAGTCATTATAATAAGTTGCCTTGTTTTGTTAACTATGATAAAATAATTTTAGTGGCTATTTTTATTATAGAATAAACCCCCCAAAAAAACATATTTTGTGAGTTTTTTATTTTTGTCTAAAAATATTCATTTTAATCTTATTTACGTAAGTATACCTAAATAGTTGGACTTTGGAATAGATATTTAAATTACCAAAAGCTTTTTTATTAAAGTAATGTTAGGACAATAGGACAGAATTACAATATGTATCAAAACAAATGTATTTTTTTTTTAAATAAAATTGGAAATGTTCATCCATATGTGGTTAAAACATACAAAATCATTTAATTCTGTTCACTCGATTATTTTCTGTGCTAGAGAATCCAAAACCTACAGATTTAGTGAAAGACATGTAACATCGTAGTCAACAACAATGACAGGTAAAAAGAATGTGGTGCGCTGTGGTGCTGGAGTGAAAAGTTTACACGCCTAATTTAGTTTCGTCAGAATATTGTTTACATGTCTCTGTGGAATAGACAGAAGCAGCGTGCTGATATTTGAGCCAAATCATTTGTCAGTGCCGTTGTGACAAGGGCACCACAAGACTCCTCAGAAGGACATGAGCTACCGAGGCCCAATTTCATATTTCAGTGGGTGTGAGACAGCCGTCAGCTTTAGCGGTTAAATGACGGCTTATTTATTGCAATTGTACTAAATAATCAGCGTGAAAAGTAACACAATTGCAGAATTACACCAGAAGGTTAAACTAAAAAGTTTAAAATGTAGACATCCGACACATGCATGCATATCCTCACTTAGTTATTGGTCATCTGTGGAAATCTGTGGACTTCAGATTCATTGCAAGGAGATAATCTCCTCCAAACCGTCTGGAATCAGACCTATGTGCATTGACCAAGGGTGGGAATTCCCCGGGTTTCTCAATGAGGCCTCCGAAGCCCAGTGACAGTTTGTTGTTCCCATATTGTGTAACCTAAACCCTCAAGGAGAGGTTTGTCACTCACTCACCTTGTCTACTTGTAAGCCAATATGGACAGTAATTGACAGCTACAACTCTTGAGTAAATGATTTAAGTTCTTTCGGGCCAAGTATGGACTTGAACAGGTTTCGACAAAACGGGTTAATGTTTTCTTGTACGCAATAATTTCTGTCAAAATTCTGCATTGAAATGTTATCACTGTGTTTTTGTTTCAGGATGTTTTTATATTACCTTCAGATGTAACAAAATCACTAAATATTGCACTTCAGGTTCTTAATATTACACTTGTCAGTTATGCAGTTCCAAAACAGGAATATACATTCAACTGATCAGCTTCGACAGCTCAATACAGGTTACGTCCTACATTAAGGAGCTGTACCTTGCAGACCCTGCACCTATCTCTAAGCAGCTAACCCAATCATATCCAGATGGTGTGGGTTATAACCTCTTGAAGGCCAGACAAGCTGCTCTAGTATCACTCACGTGTGTGTTCAAAAAAGAAGATAGGGTGGATGTACATTGGTGTAAACGGAGTACACAGACAATGGCCACTCCCTTGATATTTGCGCTAATGACAGATCTGTCAGCTAATAATCACAAAGTAAATATGATACTGTAATAAGCCTGTCTGTGGTTTAACAACACATACACAAGGTAATTTTGCAGTGTGTGAATACGCTTCAGGGACATAACTTTTTGTGTGTGTGTGTGTGCGTGTGTGCGCGTGTGTGTGCGTGTTCATGTTTTTATATCCCGTAAAGAAAAATCTAAAAATGCAAAAAGTTTTCTACGATCTTTAGGTTTAGGGGTTGGGTTAGGGGATAAAATATACAGTTTGTACAGTATACAACTCATTACGCCTATGGACTGTCCCCACGGAGATAATAAAACATACATGTGTGTGCGTGTGTGTGTGTGTGTGTGTGTGTGTGTGTGTGTGTGTGTGTGTGCGTGTTTTGCACTATAGAGCCTCTGCATGCTAAATAACTACTCTTCATGCGTGCTACATCCAGAATCATAATCCTTTTTTCAATGTCCCAGCAGCATTTTTGTGGCTGTTTATCAGCAAAATTACCTTGAATGTGAGTCATAAGCGCCATACAGTGAAGAGCTGTCACTGATGAATTAAGTGTATGAATATAAAATAGAGACAATGTTACAGAGAAACAGGGTGGGATGTGTTTCAGGTAAGGGGACAAGAAAGTGTCTGTGGTGAAGACTACCATTTCTCTCCTTTTCTCCTTTCTCTTTCCTCTGCTTCTTGTTAGGTGATCAGATTTCTCCTCTGGCTGAATAGGTGGGGCTTGATCAATGGTAGGAAACTAAAAGATCAAATGGTAATATATCAGTATAAGACTGGGCCAAAGTCTGTAGTCAACCGCACACACACAACATAAGACTGAGGCAAACGTAACCACAGAAACAGTAACCTCTCAACACACGGACATAAGGAGTTGGTAACCTTCATCTGATCTATGAGAGCATGAGACCACAAATGAAGGATCTCTCTCTCACACACACACACACACACACACACTTGGACAAACCATCTTAATACAGTTTATCCTGTACTGTTAGCAGTTATGCAAATATTTATTATGAATAGTGTTTTTGATACTATTTTTGTTTAAATTTATCATCTGCAATGTGTGTTGGTTTATTCATTTTAATTAATTTTTTTTCTAATTTACCCTGAGGGTATGTGTGAATACTTGTGGGAATTTGCTTAATAATCTAACTGGAATTATTTGTAACTCTGTAGCACAGATGTAAAGCAATAAAACCATTATTTTTGTCTCCAGTCACAGCAGGACTAATTTTCTCCTGAATTACTGAACTCTAATTTACAGGTTTAATGATTTAAGCATGATTAATTTAATCAGGATATTGCCCACACATTAAACCTGATTTATTTAGTAATTCAATCTTTATAATATTTATTTTTGTTGCTATTGTTTTTACTTTTACTTTTTTTTATTAAGCCATCGCAAACCTCATTTCGAGTTTTATATTTCAAGACACGTGGACATGTGTGCAATGTATATCTTAGATCCGCCTTTATATCGGCCGGTTGGTGTTAAATTGCAAAACAAGCCAAATCTAAGGACATTACTTTCGATGATTGTTTTCACCACGAGACGAAGCATTACGCGGACAGACTCTACCTGTAGGAAATAAAAGCATGTGAGGAGATATAGCGTACACTCGGAGAAGCCCATTTGTGTTATATCTATTAGCAGATGCTACTGCGATGCAACCCTACACCGGCTTTTAGTCAAAGTGGAGACATTATGCCATCGGTTTAGCTTAATGTCGAAGGGGCTTGAATTGGTGCTTGAGTGTATGCGCATCCCGCTGGCTGCCTATAAATCAGCAACGACCTCAAATTCTGCGTCCTTAAGATATAACATACACTTCTCACAATTAAATATAAATATTTAATAAAAAGGAATAAATTGAATAGGAATAAATAGGGCATTTTGTTAATACAAACCAAGTGTTTACCATGCGTTAAAAATAACTAATTCTAATAATAATAACAATAATAATACAATAAAAAATAAACTGTAAACGTTAGCTGTTTATCAGTGATGTCAGTATTAATATTGTTGCTGTACAAATATGCTGACGGCGAATATGACGGCTCGGTATCTTCTGAGCATCCTTCACAGATCACATTTCGTCGTTGTTTCTCAAACATTTGTTTCAGATTTTAATTCGACTTTCACATACTGATATTAACAAATTAATTACGGAAAACCCTCACCACTAAATAATCGTAATAACCGTTTTTTTTCGTTCAATGGTCCTATGGACTATAGTTTTATTAAGGGCAGACCTACACAAGGACCGATGATTTAAGAAACGCTGGGTAAATCCAGGACAGAAATGATCGTTTGTTTAATTTTCTCTGATGCATGGAGCCACGTCCGCCTTCGCTAATTACATCCCAGCTTTTGGCAATCAGGGCGGTTTCATCTTTTAAATCAGGGTTCAAAATTAACTGGTTCCGCTTTCCCTGGGCTATATAGCACCAAGTGTCACTATTTATGACCGCTCAGGGCCCTCATGTGGCAGTCAGCGCAAACCTTAAATTACCAGGGGCAATTACTTCCCATATTGAATGCGGAGTGGGATCAGTGTGCAGGGATTAGATGGGGTGGACACCCAGTTGTCCCGAGGGATTGTGTCTTCCTGTGCTGGATGCGAGAGCGGAATCCGAGGCATGCAAAGGATTCTCTGCGTGTCTACAGAAAAACTGATTATTATATACAGATTATAGAGATTGGTGCCATCATGAACCCATGTGCCACATACCAACCCAAAAGCGCAAATGCAGTTATAATAAATAATGGAATTCTAAAAAATCTCACATTGTTTTTTTAAACATTGTTTCGAAATATAAGAAACTCTGTGTGTTACATTGTTAATATTTTTGGCTTTGTCCTTGAAAAAAAATCATCATGTTTTTTTATAGGCCACCATAGTTTTTATTCAAATCAAAGCATGTTTTTTGGCGGATTGTATGTACTGCCATAGTTTTATAACAAATATCAATAACTATTACCATAGTGATTGTGATTACTCTACAAATAGCACCATGATCAATTTTCGTAAAGGTATATACGCAGAATGTTTCAAATAGGTAAAACCAATGCAGGCCAAGGATTTGATAGCGTTAAATATACAATTTCTCTCCCAAGATTTAAAAATAAAACCAACACTGGCTGGTGTAAATTAAGCGCCCTATGCAAAGCACGTCCAGGGAGTTTATGATTATGATGATGGTAATGATGATGATGATTATGATGATTGGTTAATTGCACTCGACTGTGCCTGTTGAAGGTGGCTGGATTTCTGTAAGGTCCATGTATCCCAGGCCGCAGCGAGACGGGTGCGGGCGTAAGGCGTGTAATATATTTAACTATGGTAAAGTAGTGTTTTGAGAATTGGTAATTGCTCACATCCTTCTCTGGGCACGGGGACACTGTCCAGATCTCATCGAGCGCACACGTGTGCGAGGCTCTGGTGCGCGCTTTCAGGTCTCCATGGCGCGCAGCCAAACGCATCTCCACGGCTTGTTTCCCGACGTTAGGGGTTGACTGACTGACTGACTGACTGATAAGAAAAACAGTAGCGTGGAATAATAACAGTCAGTACCCAGTGGATAACCCCAAATAACGCAGGTTATGGTTCTGAGAAGACGGCTTACATGAAAGTGTTGAGGCTGCTCAAACTCGAAAGCAAAGGAGATTGAAGCAACTTCACACTAGCGCCTTTTGCATAAAAGAACGTGTCTGCAGTCATAATATTTAATTTGATAATGTTTTCACGACATGGCAACTCCGAAGCGGGGATATATGAACTGTCTAAATATGACAGTCCATGCGATTTGGTATGCGCAATGAATAAGGCTCCTTTTACCCTCTCTCCAGAATTCGCTCTGAATAAACAAGAGACTCGGGTCAGGTCCTCCAATGTGTGATCTACTTTGTAGAACGGTGGTTAAGCGTGACATGCTTCGCCCTTAAAATATACCCTTTTTGTTAGAGGGAACGGGGCAGCAAAAATATACAGAATTCTCTGTAATTACGTATAAAGGTTTATTTTACTATGAAGCCACTATAAAGAAATCTCAGCTGCTGGAGAACTGGATGTGCATGGCCTTATGGGCTTCACGTTGTCTAGAGTAATCTAGCTTTGGGACTGGTTTGAATTTGCTGCCCCGCGACAGCAAAATTGTCGTAATCACAAAGTAAACAGATACTTCCTCTGCTATCAGAGCGAGTCGACCAACTTAGCGAATGAGGGAACTTTCACTCTTAATTGTTGTTTTCCTTCGTTCCATGATTTAAAAACACGATCACAATTATGTGCAAGTGCTACTTTAATTTTGTAATTTACTCTGAAAGGGGCTTAAGGTGTTTCAGCAAATTATTCACTTAGGTTTAGTTGTTCTTGCATTTCCATATCAAAAGCAAAACAACTATTTTACCACTTCGCGAAATGGTGGCAGATTTGTATGAATTTGTACTGCAATACTAATGTCCTTATAGAGTAGTGGTGGTCTGGAGCAGAGGACAAACTGACACAGTTCTGTCAACTATTATATATTGTAGACCAATAAAAATACATTAAATATGAATACTAAGGACTATTCCACAAAGACAAATCTATCCTTCATAGAACACTCACACACACGTGCACCTTCTCGTTTTTTCTCTCATGAAGATACAAAGATGTTATCTATTTTGTATAAACAATAATAATTTTAACACTAAGTTTTACAGTAACATCAAAGCTTTTTAATGTTTTAACATTAATCACATTAATATCATTTGTGTTTTAGTGTTTTTTTAACTCTCTTGAGCCCCTGTAATTCTCATGAACAATATGATCACCTGTAGAACAGCAAACGTATCAAATGGGTTTTACAATAGCCAGATATACTTAAACAAATGTAATTGTGCCCTCTCCTTCGAGTACTTAGTGTAACATGATATTTGGTATCTGCCTTATATGTTATATATTTGACATCTGAGGCACATTAGACTGAACATAAACAAATGTTTTTTTAAATTGTCTATTTATATCTTTTGCTGTAGTGCTTCATTAATTAACATCAATATAGATTTTAAGACATTCTTTTCCATTAACTGTAATAATCAAGGGTAGTTTTTGTACAAACAAAAAGTCCTAAAACAGACTTTCATCAAGTTAGTTCTGTCATGAACAGAGAGAAAAAAACAAGAAAGCCTAAATCTAGAAGAACTGCGGCAACATCTGCAAGATGCCTGGAAAGCTGTCATGTTTAATATGTTTTCATTTAGCTTAATTCGTTAAATTATTCATTATAAGTCACAATTTAGTAATAAATCAATATTTATTATTTTGTGTTATATAAATGCAATATTTTTGTTTCATATACACACAATTGAACATTTAAAAATAAACCAATTTTGAGAAATATTCAATGGTAAAATCTCCCTTGTTTTGTTGAATAGTACTTTTCAAAACTGAAATACATGTAAAGGACAACATGAAATTATCAGTGACACAAATCTAGTACAACAGACTAGATTTCGTCTCATGACAAAAACTTTTTTAACCATATGTGGAAGTGGCAAATGATCATGGACCATCTCACAACAAAAGTCATTAAACAACACGTTTCACCAGTGCAAACATATTCTACATGAAATTTCATATTTCAACAACATAAGTTATACAGTAGTCACATTTGGAATAACACACGCACACACATAAAAGGTCAGAGGAAGACTTTGGTATATACTGTATCTAAAGTAATATAAGTAATGTAAATCTGATGATGTGCTACAACACACGTTTGACCTTACAACACAACACTACATTTGAGATTCCTCAATGCCCTGAATATCCATCACTCTAATGCCCAGAGAAACAGCACAGGTGCCCATGTTGATACATTGGACAATTCCAGTTACAGTAGTGCACAAGAATATTTCATCTCCTGTCCACATGATAATCATTTTTACCATATTCTCACTCATAAATCCACCTGGCATTTTAATTTCCACCTGGTAATGGAAAATTTAAAACATCACACAAGAGGTGTCATTCTAGGTACCAAGAACTCGGAATCACTCATTAAAACCTCTAAATACCACATGTTTATATTGTAAAATATATGACTTGATCAATTGCATTATACTTTCTATATATTTTCTGTGTATTTATCTGTGTTTGTCACAAAGTTTTCTGTACTTATGATATGTGGTAATGCGCTCTAGATTTAATTTCGTATAATTACTATTATTTCATAGTTACGAGATGTAAGACTGGCTTGATATTTGTATACACAAACATGTACTTACTTTACAATACTTGAGTATCTTTTTAAACAAAAATAAATGTAAATAATATATATATATATATATATATATTTTTTATATACGTATAAATAAAATGTTTTTTAGGGTCAAACTGTTTTTCCCTGAAGTTTTAAAAATGTGTATGCTGTACAATTCTGTGTGCATTCAGTTGAAAAATATTTTAAAAAATGTTTATTTACCATAAAGCAATATGCACATTTTGTAAATAACAAATGTAATAAATTAATAATCGTACTACTACCCTCAATGTGCCACATTCCTTGTTTTCCTCTATATATCTATTTTTAATGTCTCTCCATTTACCTCTTTCTCTTTTTCAAGTCATGAAATGGTGCCAGGCACATAAAGGCAGAGGCCATGAAACCGTACCCTCATCATCAGACTGTACAGTACAGGAGGAGAGCCATGATCTCGCTGTAAGCAGTGCATAAAAACACTAGTGCATGATAAGGAGCTGCAGAGGGACTTTGAACCTTTTATTAGTATCTGTAAAAGAGGCACAGGATGAAGGACACAATGTCTATAAAGCTCTAATGGAGGATCAATTAAGATGGTTAGGCTGCAGAGCAAGGCTTTTACAGTGTGGGGCTTTAACACTAACGCTAAAACCAAACGCTGGACATTTTTGCATAGTGTTAATTCCAGTGCTTCACCAACATCATCTGATGGTGTAAAGAGTGAAAGTTCTGCAGGTGTAATACAAGTGAAGGAGAATACCTAGTACAGAATAAAAAGTATTACATTTTATTATTTTTAATAGTAGTTTTTTTATATTTATGCATTTTTCTTATTTTATTTATCGTGAAATTATTTTAAACTATGATATCAAAGAAAAGGTATAGTAAAAGTAGCCAATAAATTATTTAACATTTTAGAGCCTCGGAAAACTATCCAAATAACCATAATCTCTAAAATGGTCAATATTGCATATACAACCTTTCACCACCCATGATCACGCATAAGAAGTCATATAATAAATTAATGGATGGGTGTATTTTCAGTCTCTTATATAAACAAATGTAAGTGTTCACTTTCACTAATAATCAGATGATTCTATAATTTAATGTGTATTTGACTTTCTCTGAAGGTAGGTACCACAACCTGCCTTAATTTGCCAAATAAACAATTTCGGCCTGAACTAATAAGCCCGTATTAATTCCCTCGTCTTCCATACCTTCCCCCATCTCTCTGTGGGGACATAGCATGACAAATTGAATTACGTTTCGAACACGCGACCGGCCGTCTATCAAAAACAAGCAAAAAATCTTCCCTTTGCGTGTTTATGAAAGACATTTCTCAACTCTTCCTGACCTGAATTGTTTATATGCGGAGTTTACGTTGTGAACATTTTAGATGTCATCAAAACCACCTTGCTCCAGGGGTATAAATTGATTCCATTTGTAGCCTGCCCAAGTGGCTGGTCTCGGCCGCAGGAGCCATGCATGGGGGAAACCGAGAAGCTGGAGAAATCAGCTCAGAGGGGAGACACTGTGGACTTTCAGAGGGCTTCGTGATGAGTGAAAATCAGGGATGGGGTTCGGTGGGAAATCGCATGCCATGCCTCAATCAGCGGCGTGTCCCAACAACCGGGGAGGCATGTGTCAATCAAAGCGATGTGGGTTTGCGGGGAACCAGTGAATCAGCAGTGAGGCTTATAAGCCATCATTAAAGCAAACTGAGAGATGCTCTAATGTTATAGATGCCCATATCATATTTTCAATAATAACTTAAGACACAGACTTTGTCTTGCATTTTGTGTTTCATGTACCTTTGTTGAATTCTCCCCTAAAATGCAAAGCGCAAAAAAAGACTTCCCACTCAATCCCACCCACTGCAATAACTGCTCTTAAAGCAAAGGGCCTTCCAGGACAGCGCTGAAGTTTTATAAACTCTACCCAGGAAGTAACGCTAACAAATGTCACATCTCATCGTAGCGCATGCCCTTAGTGAGAGGATATGCTACGTTATCAGCTCATCTAAAAGACTCTCATTCAAAACGGTGCCAAACCATGTCAACAGGATGTCACAGAGAACCTGTATACTATAGATGGATGAAACTGAGAGTAATGGTGTGCGTGCCTTTTACAGTAGAAGCAGCATTAGCGCAGCTTACACTATTTAGTAGTGTTAAAGCCTAAATACATGCATGTGAAAGTGTTTGAGAGTAAATGTTTCATAAACATGAATAGAACGTGTTTCTATCTCATCCCAACCAGTTTATAAATGTTTTGTGAATACACTTACAATGAAATTGTATGTGCGTGTGTTCTAGATGTGTCCACCACCCTCCACGCTCAGACAGAAAGCAGATGTCGGGAATGTGTTAAAGGACAGCCTTGTTGATAATCAACCTGCTATTAGTGAGGTATGTGGCAGTGGTGCTGCTGGGCTGTGAAAGATTACATTACTCAATCCTTCTAGAGGACAAGTGGCTGCCTTTCTCTAAGTGGACGTCCAGCCCAGAGGAGTGCTGCGCACACATACACAAAAGCATAACAAATGAGTTCACACTATTTTGGAGCATCTCCCCGGTTTTGTTTTATCCTAACTCTAGTGCATGAGAGTCTCTCCGGAGTGAGTTATGGTCAGAAATGGCTCTTCGGCTCCTCCCGTGGCTCAGGAGGTCCTGTAAACAGGGGCTAAAGTAATGCACCTTATTCGATTTCCGAGGGGGCGGCAGGAATCTTGCGCTCGGCTTTTTTCCGAAAAACAAATGGAACCGCAGATGAGGTAATAGCTCCGGTTTACAGGTTGGACGACATGGGAGGGAGTGCGGGAGAAGAACAAGAGAGACAGGGGGGTCCGAAAATGAGACCGCTGAAATGATTGAGAAAACGTTATACGTTGAAAGACCGAGAAATTGAATAATGGAGAGACGGTGGAAAGGAGTCAATCAGTGCTCTTTCTTCGTTTGACCAGCAGCCAAGCAGTGAGACTCTGTGGCCGAGCTCCTTTGAGACAGCTGCAACATTTCAGAGCTCCAACTCAGCAAATTTCCATCAGCTGCTGCTGCCAGAGACCACAAAACGCTTTCAAACAACGACTCACTTCAAGAATTCTTGTCTTGGGGAGGAGAGAGGGAGAGAGAGAGATGGCTAGAGAACTGCATCACGGTGTAGCTGGACGAGCCTGGTGCATTAGGTTAGCAGATTAATGCAAACTGTGCCCTGGCAGAGGAGTCTGATTGGCCTCTCATGGCAAAATTGCTTGCAGGTTTGGACAGCGGTGGAGTAAGTGTGTTAGAACGAGGAAGCCGGCGTGTTTCGTGTCAAACGCCCCAGCCTCTTCAGCATACATTAACACTTGTCAGGGATGCCCATTAGGTCCAAATCCAGTGCTGAAAATTTAATTACCAAACCATGTATTTCATTGCTAGGAAAATAAACCTATGAAACCCCAGAATGCATTAGGCTGGCTGGTGGCCTTTTCATTTTTTCACCATCTATGTTGATATCACCCAGGACCCTGCCCAGGAATTGGCCAAGTGCTCTGAAATAATGCTTCTCTTATACACCGCAAGCCACTCAGCTCTATTAAAACCAGCTGGCCGGCATAAGTCATTCTTTATTTAAGTTCAATTAAGAGAACAACTGATTTAATGAAGGAAGCTATTTATACACAAGGGTTACTCATCCGTGCCGTCCATCGGCTGAGTGCCTCGCAGGCAGAGGAGAGACCTGTCTCAATAAACTAGACCATTTAGTCAGGGTGCTTGTAAAAACAAGTGGGCCCAATCCATTCGTGACCGAACGCGAGGGACTAAAGGCTGCCTTTGTCATGGGTGGACTTGGGAAGGAGTTTCGGTTTAGAGAGTTCAGGGGCTCTGAATCAGATAGAGAGATCAGATTTGCTTTTTGCAAAAATTATTTGGGATGCCTGAACTGCATTTCTTAAAAGGGAAAGTTCACAAGAAAATAAAATTCTATAATTTATTCAACCTCATGTCATTCAAACCTTTATATGGCTTTCTTCTATGGAACACAAAAAAAGATATTCTGAGAAATGTATCGGTGGTTTTTTGTCAATACTACACCGTAAAATCGCCAGTGTTAAAAAGGTCAAATTAACTCTCACAGTGTTTATATAATCAGTGTGGATTATACACCGTGAGAGTTAATTTGACCCTTTTTAACACTGGCAATTTTGCTGGAAGTCAATAGGGTCCAATGTCGACTTTTTCAAAATATCTTCTTTTGCTTTCTTCTGAATCCAGAATAAAAGTTTGTGTTTACATAATGTATGTCTGTGATCTGCGCATATTAATTTAGTATTAATAAAAAAATACACATACTGTACATGCATATATATACAAGAAAAATATAAAATATTTATAAACATTTATATTTAATTTAAGTGATTGGTAAATAGAAACAAATTCATGTAAATATTTGCTAAATATGTAACATGTACATGTATGTGTATGTATTTAAAAATACACAATTAACATGCACAGTACACAGACATATATTACGTAAACACAAATTTTGATTCTGGATGTGATTAATCGTGATTAACCGTTTGACAGCCCTACTTTAAACTCTTTAAATTACAACACAGACTAAAGATGTCATACAGACAGGCCTTATAAAATGACAACCTGTTCCACAACAATTCAAGCCCACCAAATCCGCTGGAATTCGGACACTGCTCCTCTAAAGCTCCCTAACATAGCATTTTAAAATGCTGCGTATGAGCTTGCTTTCTTATTCCCTGTGCATTATAAAAGTGAAGAGCTGGAGAGCAACGTTTGAAGTCTGGGCCCAGGCCCCAGCTCAGCAGTAAAGGGACTCCCCTTGCCTTTTTTTGGCCATATAAATGACAGCTAGTGAAACCCGAGCCGCCGGCCCTTCGTGAAAAAGCAGGACCATCCATGCCGCCCTCTCAGTTAATCAAATCCTCCGTAATTGTCATCTGTGGATTTTTAAAGACGCAAAGGGGAAATCGTAACTTGACCCACGACTCCTGACTCGGGGTTGTCATAGTTTGTGTACGGTCATGCTTCGCCATGCGTTTATGTGTGCGGCCGTATGAGGTTTGGGGGAAAGGCCACGGCTGTCAACTTCATCTTCTATCCCCTCATCTCACGCTGCCCAGCTCTTTAGATCTTCAAAGTAAAAAGAGGACAACAAATCACAGCGTCTCGTGAGTGTAAGCCTATAATAACAGTGACGAGGCATGACACCGGGGAGTAGAGCAGTTGGAACAATAGGAGACCATATGAGATGCTTGTTGGGAGGAGATGGAACTATTTAAGAAGTAAAAGAACATTTGCAACAAAGAGGTGAACGATAGGGGAGCAACCATGGAATATGAAATACGCAGGTCGTTGTAATATATACCGCCTTCAGAGAGAGATTATACTCATGTGTCCACTCAGACCTGGAAAAAATATATCGCTTTTTTATCCCACAGATGAACTTCAAACTTCACATAAACGTGAACTTATCACCCGACCTTGGCTGTTCTGAGCTAACAGAAATATCTGCTAACCGGCTGAACTGACTTATTCTGCTCATAAAAAGAGAGCGTTTCCAATGGATGGATGGGGGGGTGGCTGTCGAAACAGCTGCGCTGATGGTGTGCACGTACTGTTGTGGCTGCTCCGGGACAGTGTTGCGGTTGATTGACAGGTGCCGGAGACCTGTGCCTGAATCTGCACAGCCGGACTCTGACAGCAGGTTTTGAGTAATACCATGTCAAAGGCAGGGCTCGCATTTGTGGGTGGGAAAGGAAAATGTTATGATGTTACCAGGAGAGATGGAACAGAAAAATAACACTGCATTAAGATGAGTTAGTCACAGTTTTTAAAGGCAGCTTTCACTGGGGCCTGCAGAAGAATATCGTTTCTCTGGGCTTGTATTGTAACACCACTAATGTTAAACCAATCCACACAATCAATAAGTATGTTTGATCATTTTAAAATAAGTTAAGATGCAATACTGCACCAATTTATACCCCTGGAGTCATTTCATGTGAATTTTATTCATTTTAAATTAAAAATCTACAAAAACGACAATGCATATGTGACCCTGGACCACAAAAACATTCATAAGTATAGCACAGGTATAGTGTGTCAATAGTCAAAAATACACTGTATGGGTCAAAATTAATGATTTTGCCAAAAACCATTAGAATGTTAAGTAAAGATCATGTTCCATGAAGATATTTTGTAAATTTCTGAATCGTGGATTCAGCAAAATTGCAAACAAAAATGGCTCAAAACATGCCTATAAACTTCGCTCGCTGCTCTTTGAGAATTCCCCACGTAAGTTTAGTATCTACATATAAGCTTAAAAATGACGCCTTCAGGTTCATCTACTCTCCACAGTGTAAGCCAATAGAGAGCGTTAAAACAAACTTGTTTCTTCTTAGAAACGACCTGCTACAGCGCCTCTGATGGACAGCTTTAAAAGCGATTTTCTTGATATTTCGATTTTTTTGCACCCTCAGATTCCAGATTTTCAAATAGTTGCATCTCGGTCATTGTCCCATCCTAACAAACTATACATCAATGTAAAGCTTATTTAGCTTTCTGATCATGTGTAAATCAAAAAATTTACCCTTGGTTTTGTGGTCCAGGGTCACATATAGGTTATTACATCTATTCAAAACCAGGACAGGAAATATAAACTAGAGATAAAAACCTAAAGGACGCAATGCATAAACAAAATAGGATTATTCTTACGGAGGGAGCGTGTATTTGCCCATGTGTTCGAGAAACTGAGTGGCACATTTGATATGGTGCACACAGGTGTCCTGGAGCCCCACATTTGCAGCGAGCACAAGAGCTTGAATGAGGATTGACATGTTTAACTCAATAAATATGAGAGCCATGTAGGGAATGATATGAGGTCTTGGAAGACGAGGGCAAGGGAGCTTAAACCGGTTAACTCATAAAAGCTTGGAGAAACACTCATGATTTATGCCTGAAAATATAAGTAATAACATCAATAAATCTCCTTCTTTTGGAAATAGATTGTAGCAATTAGTTTTAAAAGGAGGCGATTGTTCACACACTGCCGACACATGCGTTCTCAGCTCTGGAATCTGAGGGCTGTTTTTTAGTCCAACACTGCATGACTCCAGAGTTCAGAACCTGTGTTCAGGGCACAAAGTTTTTGTTCACAGCCTACGTTATTATTCCACTTGAATAGATATTTGTTTGGCCCAACACATCTTCAGGTAATAGTTTCCATTTGGGACACAGCATGAAGGCTGTCTGGAAAAGGCACACAGAGGTTTTTCTTTCTTCTCATCATATAACTGAGGGAATAAAGCAGGGTTTCATCTATCACACATCGGAATGGTGCAATTACGCTGTTGTTGTTATTTGAAAGTGATATGCAAGGGAAGCACACAGAAAGTAAATGCTAACCAGTGATCACCTGCCACTCTCTTTTGCTTTTATTTTATTCCCTATCTGCAGGTCAAATCTATAATGACTCAAAACAGATTTTGGACAGTTTAAATGGACGTACAGACCACTTAATGGTCTTAAAGGGATGCTTCAGGCTTGAATCAAAGTTTCCCCATGTTTTACATACCCTCAATCGACCCTCAATACCCATCCATCGACCAAAGAATGGCTTGACAAGGTTCCGTGGTCTTAACAAAGGTCTTCTGAAGCGAATCGATGCATTTGTTTAAGAGAAATATCCATATTGACAACGCTATTAACGATAATGTCTAACATCCGCTGCAGGCGAACGAGAGGCTTGTTTTTCCGGCAAATGACGCAGGCGTGTCATAAGTTCCTGTAACGAACACAGCATTTTTTATTATTTACTCTTTATTTTTGCTTTTTATTTATTTTTTGCAATTAAAACTTGTTTTCCGGCTGCATTGCACTGCTAATAATCTAGAGCCATATGATCTACGCGATGTGGGAAAACGTGGAAGGAATCGCAAATCGTAATTCCACCATTTAAATGTGTCCTTTGCTTGTTCTGTGTGTCTATGAGTGAATGAGTTGCACAGTTTAACATGTTACAAGCGTGACACTCATGGATTTGTCTGTATCTCACTATACAAGAACATGTACCTGGCCTTACTTAAATTGAAAACATTATGTTGTTAACCACCATTCATCAACATTAACAGTAAGTCAGCTGGCAGTGTTTTTAGGGTGAATAGTATATTTTTAGGACCTGACAAAAAAAAGTGTATGTCTGGCAGCTTTTGTGTAGGTGTTTATGGACAATACAAAATGAAACTGAGACATTCACAAGATTGTATTTGTTTCTGTAACAAAAAATCCATTTCCTATATGTGACCCTGGATCACAAAACCAGTCTTAAGTAGCACGGGAACATTTTTAGTAAAAGACAAAAATACATTGTGTGGGTCAAAATGATCGATTTTTCTTTTATGCCAAAAATCATTAGGATATTAAGTAAAGATCATGTTCTATGAAGATATTTTGTAAATTTCCTACCTTAAATATATAAAAACTTTATTTTTGTGAGTGGATGGTCTGCCACAGTGCCCCTGATTAACAACTTCAAAGGCAATTTTCTCAATATTTTGATTTTTTTGCGCTCTCAGATTCCAGAGTTTTAAATGGTTGTATCTCAGCCAGCTATTGCCCTATTCTAACAACTCATACATCAATAGAAATCTTATTTATTCAGCTTTCAGATTATGTAAAAATCTCAATTTCGAAAAATTGACCCATAAGACTGGTTTTGTTGTCCAAGGTCACATATGGTATTGTTATGCCAATGCAGCTTTGTGTGCCACTTTATCGGATAATAATGCTCGATATGATTGCATTATGTTAACAAAAACTCTCTCGTTATGCCTTTTTGAACCAGGTTGGAGATTGCAGAGAACTTCCTCAGAAAAGGAAGTATTAATAAATTACACTTTTTAGAAGTATTTAATGTGTCAGCTCTCACTCTTTGCTACTTGTATATTATATGGCTGTAGTGCTTTTAAGGAATAGGAGTTGAAATACATATTTAAGGGCCCACAAAGATGGGTGGTATTTGTGATCGTACTATGTGGGCCGGACTGGGCCAAAATGCCAGGGCCGATTTTTTATCACAGTCCAGCCCTGACGAGCACGTGTGAAAGTGTGAAAGAAACTTTACCATATTACTACACTGGGGGAAAATGCACTTTATCACCTCAGTCAGTGCATTTGATTTTGGTTCCACTCCATTTCAATTGGCATAAATCGTGCCATAAAGCGGGGAACGTAACTCTCGATTCTCCTTGAGTGATCTCATTGAGTCAGACAGGCCTCTTGATATGAGAAAACCACAAGTGCTAGGAGCTCATGTGATGTGTGTAAATGTGTGTTCACACAGTGGCGTGGGCCTCGCACGTTTAACAAGCGGACTTCTCTCTGACAGGACATATTCATGTGTTTGCCCAAGACTCTGACCTTCTCGCTATGACACTTTCACTGCTGATATAAATACCATCACTGTGCTAAATCATCAGGTAACCTAACACGCTTCAACCCCTATTGGCCACACCACGTCACAAGACTGATGCGCTAGCCAACTGAATCACAGAATCATTACTGCCGGGGGATATTTTTATACATTGTTTGTTCAGAAGGCATCCGTGGAAAAGGAAAGAAAACACAGGTTGGGGAATTGGGTTCCGTATTGAAACCGGATCACAGTGCCTGCGCTAATATGTCCAAAAGGACTGTAATTATGAGGTGATAATGCCTGCTGATCAGGTTTCTTGTTGCCAGTGAGAGGGAAGCCCCCACAATTCCCAAAGCCAGGAGGCTGATGGGTGTTCCAGGACGTGTGATGCAATAACCTTGTCCCCAAGGGGTCACATGGAATGAGCAGGCACTGCGCTGAATCCCCGTCATCTAGATGGTGGTTCAGTATGTCACTTATAAACAAAATGTTTGTCAGTCATGAGGCTGTTACAGGCATTAAGCGTCTAACGTGTAAAGTCATACTTCCGAAACTAATGTGCACACTATATTTTTTAAGAAGGGAGAGACGTCAAAATGTTGTCCAGTTATTTCACACTCGTGACAACTTTATGATTGAGATATCTAAACAAAATTTCATTTTGAGATAATGCACTTCTGATCGTCAGACATCTCGTGTTCCCACAGAACTTTATACATAAGTGCCAAATGTGGTAAGAAAGTTGCAGAGTCTGCAAATATTGAATAGCCGCATGACGGTGACTTTTGGAGGTAAGAGGTCAGGTAGGGGTTAAAGGTCAAGATCAGGGACACCAAAAGAGGCACAGCTTTATCAGCTCTGTTACAGAGAGGCAGACAGACAGAGTTGACCGAGACTGAGCTTTAATTATTCCTGACATGTGTGGCTCAACTCCAGCTGCTCCGCTGCAACTGCAATGTGGAGCCCTATGGAAATACACCAAGCCTGTTTATTCACCGTCTCACATTTACATTCATTTCCTTTTTATGTTTTCGGATTATGTTCAGATTTTCCAGCCTGGAATTTTTAATGCGGGGTAAAGTGAGAGCGGGGAAAACAAGTGATTTTAGCACTCAAACCGCATTTCGACTACCGCTTTATTAACTTTATTGCCTCCTCCCAGTAAATACTGTATGTAGCTACATGTTTTTCTGCTACTGTGATGGGATCGTAATAACATTTTAAACCAAGTATTTTTGTTGTTTACTTAATACACAAGCAATATGCTCATAATATCAAAACCCTTCATTATTTAAAAAAACGGAACCTACTTTAATAAGTCTAACTGCCATAAACCATCCGCAATCGCGGCACTCCCTATTTGAGCGCGGTTGCCACGCATCTACATTTAAAGGGGAATGAATTAAGACCTCAATTTTAACCCGAGTTTTTGTTGTATAAGAGGGAATCGTATTCAAGCGAACATCCTGTAAATGTCAGAACTGAAAACGCCCTTGTTACTGAAATTACAACTGTTACTGACAGCAGGCTCAGCGAACGGCAGGTCCTGGAATGCACCTATCTATAGATAGGTTGAACACCGCCTCCACAGAAAAATATCAACGACTACTTCTCTAGCCCCGCCCACTGGTTCGTGAATGACTTTAGCCACACATAGTACACACTCCCGCATTTGTGATGATTGACAAACTGGTAACCATAGCGACATATTTTTCGGCTAAAGATTCGTTTTGTTTGTCAGTTTAAACTAAACTGCTGATTTGTGTTGTGTTTATGCTCGGAAGGCTACATCACACAGCGCTCTTTTGCTGTGTTGCCATGTTTGTTATTAATAAGCGCTTTTATGCTTGTTGTTTGGTCTTAGATCCAAAAGCCTCGGCACTTAGGTCTTAATAAATGGTCTGTTGCAGATTTTAAGAATTTTTGGTCTTATAAAATATATAAACAATTTGCATTTTAAGGTTTGCTTCTGTCTTGTCTTTATTTGCTTATTTTTTCTGCGAAGATCTGGCAACCCTGTCACTTCAGCGAAGGGTTCTTGAGAGCGGCTAGCCCTATGTCATATGTGCAAAAGTGAGGACTTCTTTCACTGTTATTTTTACTTAGAGCGACCAAGCAACATTGTGCAGCGCCTGGTTGTGGAAGAACACAGTCGCTTCCTTCGGATTCTGATATTAGGAATGCGTGCGTGGTTGAGGTTTATTTTTAAGTACGTTCCTGCTGGGTGAAACATTGAGCATTTGTCCGCTTCATTTCACCATGGATTCCTTTGTGAACAAGGCACTGGATTTGCGGAGAGACTAAAATTAAAAAGCAGTGCTGTGCAGTCAATATTGGATCCGTCAGGAATGGCGCAGCAATCTTATGTGAGTAAAACATATTTGTACTATGCGTCACTATTGCTTTGTTAGAGATCGCTTGATATGTCCTGATAATGTGTAACCTAACGTTACGTGTCTAACCAAATTCACAGAAGGCTCCAACTAAGTTTACTACGCAAACTGCTATCCAATCATAGCAGTGGGCGTTTACTTCCAAGTCTTCAATACGGCACGACCATTGAAACAGAGCGTTTCTCCATCTGGCCTCAAAACCTGGGTAGAAAATAGCCTATTACTTATTGATTTTGATGTTTTCAAATGTAAAAACCACGCAAAGGTCACAAGTAGACCTCAGACAACAGTATAAAATAATAAAAACGGCCAGTTCAGGACACCTTTAAAACGAATTTGCATGCGCAAAATACGCAAAATGTGAACGGCCCCATAGTCTTCAGTCATTTTATGAAGGTATGTATTATATTAATTAAAATGTATATACTGTACATTTTTCTGTTGCTAAAGTAATGGTTTACAATTATGTAATTCCAATTCACTACACACTGCACACTGTACAAATTATAAGTATTATTTTAATATCAGGTGGGAGTTAATTCCCCGTTTGAAATGTAGTGAGAAAGTCAGCCCTGAATGTGATATCAATTTCCACCAAAATAACTAGGCAAATCAAACAGACAATGTTAGATCCAGTATGAAACAGGTTTCATTAGTTTATAATGATGGCTTCGATTGTTAATATGATAGCGAGCTGCTCCCAATGGATTTCCACAAAGAAAAAAAACACTGAAATCTTAGAAAGAAATGATTGCTTGCGTTGGACTGGTCTATTTGTTTGCACTGTAAGAAAATATGCATGTTGTTTATAGCTGTGGTTTAAAGTAGAACCATTACTCATGACTCTATTGGACCCAACACCCAACTTACAGAACACTGAAGAAAAGAAGATAAGTGTGTGGGTATGTGTACATGTGCATATGAAAGGGATTTAGAAGTCGTCAGAACTTTTTATAAAATAAAAGTGAAAAGGAGAAAAAACATGACGTTTATTACATAAGTTATCATTCTCACACCCACTTTCCGTTTTCTAAAAAAAGGAGAGAAAACTATCAAACAGCCCGCATAACACCCCCATGTATGGGGCCGCCTGTGGCCCTGTCAAGGGCCAGCAGCTGGGGGACAGAGGAGAAGGCAGAGGGGGGCGTATGACCCAGGGTCCAGGTTCTGAGTACTTTAGCAGACAGGTTGGCTCCAGTAGCAATGAGTCATGGCTGTCTGTCTGTGTAGCCTGCAAGCTGGCCAAGAGGGTCTTATATTTTATCATGATGCTAACCACTGCTTCATTCACTTAGAGAATAAGTCCTGCCATTTGTTATTGTATAGCCACTGTATATGGGTTTATAAACTCTGAAATCTATGCATTTCTAACACCAGAGGAAACAAAACACAAAGTTATGAAGGAGATTAAGTTTGGAATGCAAGAAATGTTAAATGTCAAATAAATACAATATTTTAAAGTATTATATTAAAGAATAAAACTCATTTTCTTAAATTGGTTTAAACCATTAGATTACTGTATTATTTCTGTTTGCCTAAAACATTAAAGTTACGTGTAAAATACTGATGGACAATATGTTTGACATCATTAGGCAATATTAGAGAACCCAAAATAAAAAAAACTTAGGCAAGTACTGGCCGCACTTGACTTATCACAAATGGTCCTATTTTGGATAGTTACCCAAATTTAAGAGATAAACAAGCACAAAATTATGAATATTGATCATAAAAAATACAACCACATACTGTAGTAATCCACTTCACACTAAATCACTTTAGCATGGTCCTCATTATCAATGAAAATCACTACACAGACGACAAACACTTTGTTCCACTCAAGCAAAGCAAGTACACAGGCATGGTAGCCTCGGACTTGTGAATGATATATGGCCGAGCTCTGAGATTCATTTGAAACCGAACAAAATCAGCAGAGAAGAGCACCCCGGGTTCGGGTTCTAAGGGAGCATGTCATGAACACCTCAAATAAATTTAGGCATGTCTGACCATGAAGCTCTAGCTCACATTTATTAGCGACTTAAAGTGAAATTCCCCGTCAAAATTGCCAGTTTATTTCTCCGCTCTGCAACCAGATACCGGGCAGATGGACGTCCTCCAGATTTCACAGATGAGGCTGTGAGTCCTGAACTCTATCACTGTCTCAACCCGTCGTCTGCACTTGCACAGACCTACGGCAATTGTTCTGGGTAAAAAAGTGAAAGCAGTATCACCTTACTTCTTCAGGATAAAGGTGAAACAACAAGCAACCTAAAACTCTTCGGAACTCTGTGTGACAGAGAAATGAATGAAGGCAGTGAGCATGCCGGGCATGCTAACAAACAGACTTTCACATTGTGTCTTCATTTGTGTTGTTTCACAGGCTTACACTGTTAATGTCTGGTTGCTATTATCATTACAGTATCTATAGCAACATTAAACTTAAAATGAACAGGGAAGACACTAATCTCATGTCATGTGTCCCCAATACTCTGAGCCAAGATGGTTTTACGTGCGAAAACATCCAAAAATAATACTAAAGAAAAACTCATTTTTATCTTTGATAATTTAGTTGATAATCAAGCATTATTGGGGAAGTGTCTATGCTCTAGTAAAATTGTGATTTTTTTGTACAGTATTTCTAAATTACGTCTGTCTAATAGTATCATAGTTTACACATTGTCTCAAGATAATAGGGACATTTCTCAAAGTATCTTCTTGTGTCTATCACAGAAGAAAGTCATAAACAGGTTTTCAACTATATGAAGGTCAAGAAATGATTAAAGAATTTTTATTTTTGGCTGAACTCTCGCTTTGAAACTTGTTTTGGCAAGTTTTATTTGTTGATAAATTATTTATTTACTATATTTTATTGAATACATTTCTAAACAGACCATTCAGACTAAAATCATAAAGACCTTTTCCAGGAATGCTAACTGCAACCCATGATTTAACTGCAAATTCTCTTTGACCTGTTGATAATATCTAAAGTAGCTCATGTGTAAGACTTGCAATAATACCATGAGAGTTGTACAATGTATATAATGCCTATATATGTGTGTACGTGTACTGTACATACAGTATGTGTATGCTTTTGCTTTTTCCCTTACCTTCTCTATTTCATGTTATTTTTAAGGTTTATCTTATATGTTGTGCGTGTTCAGCTTTTCAGTTTTCTTGTACAGCTGCTTTGATGCAATGCAAATTGTAAAAGCACTATAAAAATTAAATTGAATTAAATTGAATAGCATTATAAAATGTTTTGCATAGGTATTTACATCCTATCAGTATTTTCTAACATCATCTTGCTATGATGAATCCCATGAACAACACTGATGCAAATAGGAGATATAAACAAAATACTAGAAAACATTACAAACATACTTATATGCAACAACAAAGACACGCAAACACAGAGAATTCTGAAAATAAAACACAATATGGATGCAGCCTCCACAGACATATAGTTTATCAGACACACAGTAAAATCACAAAATACAAAAAATGACCAGGTTGAAGAAATATCTACTTATTTGAAGAATTGTTATACTTTCTGTTGTATTATACAAATCATTGTTTTTAACAACCTTTTTAGGGCTGAACGTCATATTGCGTCCTTGTGTGCTAGCTGATCGTTGGGGACTTTTCGGTAAATTGAGAGCGCACAGACACAAACATGACCTTATCGGGTTGATCAGGTATGTATGGGAAAGCGATACAAAGCAACTTACTTGCCCTCTAGATAAGGAGGTACAAGTTTCCAGTTTGTGCTAGCAGCGTATCCTGTTACTAAAACTGCACTGGTTTTGTTCCTCTGCAGGGATGTCACATCCCTGAGGGAAAGGAACATCAACTTCCACATCTCGCCTGCTCTCTCTCACCCCATACTCACACAAACACACACACATGGAAATATCAACCGATAGCTCTCACACACTCTTTTGCTCTGTTCATCCATCAAGCACTCACACCATAAATATCATCTCACTGAAAATAACTTCCTTAGCTGCTCATGTGCCACATAATCTGTACTATCATGTCTACTGCTGTTTTCACATGATAACACACCCCTGGGGTCTGCTTTATGAATGAAACCTTATGTTCTGTCCAGAGTCTGCGGCAAATTTTATTTTCGTTTTTCTGAATTTGCTATATAGAGATATGTGTTTATGTAAAAATTATCATTTTTGTTTTGTTCTGATAACTACTAACAACATTCTCCCAAACTTCAAACAAAAACATTGTTTTTATGTGCATTTATTTTCAGTAAAACCGAAATGCGATGAGCTGGTCAAAATAAAAAAAGATGCAATGTTTCAGATCAATACTTCATTGTTTTTACATGTATTTTTTGAGGGTTCAAAAATTATATTTGATGAAATTCCTTTAAATAGTTTTTAATACCAGGTTTATGTGTCTAGGTAAAACTCACAGCATATGTTTAAAAATCTGAAAATAAAGGTTAACGTCCAAAAAACTAATTCAATTTAAATGGGCCCTGGAGTCCCAGACAAACTACCCGGATGTAAAGTTCATCAAAAACAAAACATTACTACTAGTTAACACTCACTTAAACCTGATTGTCATTTTATAGCCTTACAGACAGACATTATAACTATTGTTGTTTTATGGTCTGCCTGGTGTCTTAAACAGTATTTGGATGTTGAAGGGAAGTCTGAGGTTATACGGGTCATGACACACAGTTGCAGGTGCCTCTTGCCTCTGTGGTCAAAGGTCTCTCTGAGGCTGTCAGAGAGATCAGACAATTGTCTTAACAACCGTGTAACAATCAATGCCAACTACACTTCTAATTGCCAAATTTGCCCAACACAGTATCTTTAGTCCAATGAATCCAATATATTTGATTTACTGTCACAATTTACTAAATAAATTAAAGTAATAGTTCACCCAAAATATAGTGATTGTGATCATGTTAAAGTGATAGTTCACCCAAAAATGAAAATTATGTTGTCATTCATTTCAAACCTGTATTGCTTTCTTTCATCTGCAGAACACAAAAGAAGATATTTTGTAGAAAGTTGGCAATCAAACAATGGTGGTACCCATTGACTTCTATTGTATGGACACAGTCGATGGGTACCACGGTTGTTCGGTTACAAACATTCTTTAAAATATCTTCTTTTGTGTTCTGCAGAAGAAAGAAAGTCATACAGATTTGAAATGACAAGACCAGGGTGAGTGAATGATGACAGAATTTTCATTTTTGGGTGAACTATCCCTATAAGTCTTTACGTGATATTGTATATATAAAACACAACTTGATGTTTTTGATAGGCTCTCAAAGAACTTGCCATTATATCGTCATCACAACAACCATCTAAAAATACAAGGGTCCAATGATGTAATGCTACGGTTGAGGAATACTTTTGGCAGAAGAGCAGAAGTCAAAAACTTAAGCCTTTCGCTAACGTCCTCCAAGATAAATCTGTCAGCATTGCAAAGTGAGCATGACTGTGTGAGGAAGGTCATTTTCCTTTTAACAATAAGGAACTGTGTACAGAGTCCCGTCCCTGCTATATCGCGGGTCCCCTTCTTTCTCACCTATGTCCATTCTCAATATGCCATTCTCTCATCACACCCTTCGCTTATTCTCTGAAGCTTTTCCCAGGTTCAGCCCACCACTTTTACCTCTCTGTTCTCACTTGATGACCTGCCCCGAGGAACACCAAAGAATCCATTTAAGTGGATTTTTCACATTCCTGCGCTGTCATACTAACCCTGCTGTTTACCTCGTCTTTCAGAGGAAGTTTTGGGTCTACCGGCCTCTGCCCACCCTCCTTTGAGAATCCGAGCGGAGCTGTCAGTGACAGAACCTTTAGACTGGTTTCACAGTGGGTGCTGTTCTCACCTGTACAGGTAGTCATTAAATACTCCAACACACGACCGAGCTCTGCCCTGTCAGCACCTCTAATCCGGGAGCCTAAAAGCTCTCCCAGCCTCTTTAAACTCTTCACCCCGAGGTCCTCAAGCGCTGCTAATCCCAAACGAAACTTTTGTGGACATATGGCAGGGTAATTTGATGAGCCCCTTGTTTTTTTTTTTCATTTGTTGTGGAGAATTGTAGGCACACATTAACCAGGTAATAAAACATTTAATGTCAATCATTTCAGCGATGGCATATTTGAACACTCAGATACGCAAACATGCATACACATTTACAACCTAGACAAAGACATCATTATGCATTTTGTGTGTCACTTGCTAGGAAACAGACAGTGGGTTTGAGTAATTTGAATGAGAAACCTGAGAAGCGCAGTTACACACACATATACAGTACATTCATTGTACAAATATCTGATTTCAGACATACATACACTCTTTACATGATTTTGGTTGACAAAAGGAACAACACGTCTCATGTCTGTGTTTATCTAACAGGTCTAGCAGGCTTTGCTGGATGTGACTTAATTCAAATTTGTCACCTTTTCAGGTGTTGTATTTGTTGCCACCAAGATTTTAAATAGTAGCGAACAACAAACAAATGGCTTTTTTTAAGTGAGCAATTACAATTTTCGACTTTGAATCAACAAGACACCATGACTGACCAATGAGATACGAGCTTTTAGTCACAGAGAAATATCAGAATGACACTTTTTAAAATTAAGATGACAGATGAAAGCCGCATGCATTATTGTTATCTCTATAGAAGTCAATTTGTTTGTTGATCAAGTTCGGCACATATTATGGGAGTGAATTTGATTATTATTTGAATATTGTCTGTCTAAACAGCTATTTGTTTTGCATTTGGTGCACACAGGCCTTTACTCTAAGCCAGTTAATTCTGTCAACCTTCACACCTCAGGCTTACCTCTCACCTGCATCCAGGCGGTCACCCATCTCAGGTTGTGTGGGAGAGAGCGCTATTTGAAATGCGGATGCAGTTACATTAGACTTACAGCAATGTCAGCAAGAGTTCATCCAAGCCGAGGCTAGAGGCTTCCAGAACAGTCAAGTCTGAACACAAACTGAAGAACAGAAAGCTTTGCACCTCTTTCATGAGGTTCAGATACTCTTTCAGTTGCCCAAATGAATATCTGGTTGCCAAATGTTGACATTGACCCCCAGCAAACTGCTTTTAATAAAAATGAAGTTTGAATGATACCTCAAGAACTTTCTCTTTAGTCGAAATAGTGTGTTCATGTATGGATGCATTCAAGGTCATGAAGGTATCGATTTATACAGGTTTGTTTCCTTCAGATTCTACTATTGCTGAACTCCCCAGAGACTGATTTCTTTATCTCCCTCTGCTGGTTACAAAACAAAACACAGATAACTTTATCTTCAATAGCTCGATTTGTACAAGTATTGACTTTGCTGAAGGCCATCTAGAGCAGCCACCATGACAGTAGTTTAATCCAAAATGCATTAAATCTCCATTACAGTTTCAGACGAGATCACAATGTCACAAACTGAGCTTAGATTTGCCACGTATGCAATAGGCTACTGTAAAAAAAAGTGATATGAATATTATGAAGGTGCACCGATTGACCGGCCAGAGACCGGAATCGGCCGGTTTTTCGTATGACCGGCCGGTCAGTCTCACGTCTCGCCGATTCCAAGCCGATCTTCTGTTTCCCGTGATGCGGGCAAGAACGTCACAGCCGTCAGTACACTCAAAGCCGCAAGTAAACATGTAAACGTGCACGCGCACAGCCTGTCTTTCACGGCTCGTTTATACTCGCATGTGTGTCCACCGGACCGCGAGTCTCTGCTGACTGACGCGCATCTCTCATGTCCGCTGACTGCACGCGCGTGCACACGCATCATTTTGTACAGACAAAAAGGTGCACTGTAGTTCATCTCTCGCTGCTCCGTCCACAAGGGTATGTATGCTAACAGTGATGCTAAACTCTGACACATGCTAAACTCATGTTGAAGTCGTTCACTCTGTGTAAAACAAACGTAAATTCCATTCAACCTGATTGCTTGTCTTACGTTAAAACTGTGGTCATTTCACCTAGGTAAAATGACATTCAACACGACTTCTACTTGTTTTTAAAAATCCAAAATATAAAAAATGAATAAATTAAGTATGTGATATATATCTGATTGAGTTCTTCACTAACACAAAAATCTGCAAATACATCTTTAGAGTAGAATTCACTCATAAGATTTTTAACTTTTTTTTTTAAGTTGCAGCAAAAATCAACCCACTTCTTTTAATACTACAGACCCAAGATAAAGACAATTTATTTTACATTTCAGGAAAAAATGAAATAAAGCAATGTTAGTTTCAGAAACAGAAACAGACCAGAATAAAGTCCAAGTATTTTATTGTTTTCTTAGACTTTTGTGAGATGAGTACAAAAATGAAAAAGGTAAATTAAGTGACATGTTTAGTTATATTTTATTATTTGTACTTCTTTTCAGTTACAGAGTTCTTCAATTTAAGAGTTGTTTGGGAAGATTCTGTAATTTAATGCAGCTTGGAGAACTGCATTTAGGGAAATTTGGGGAAATTGTAATGTTCAGTCATTTATGTAATGAAAATAAAAAAAATGTGCATTGAAGAAAAGTTAATGGTTTTATATACAGTATACTGTCAATTATAGTTTGTGGATAGAAAATCAGAATCGGCAAAAATCGGAATCGGCAGGTTAGGTTTCAATTATAATAAAATCTGGAAATTGCAATCGGTGCATCTCTACATTCTCATCGAATTTACCCAAATCCAGGATTTTTTTTATCTCTACAATCTATGTTTATTTTACACCTCTATAGTTTTAATGTATTTTAACACATGTCTTATTTTGTCTCATCAGTTTATGGTTTTACTTCTCCTTAGAACTTTTAGTAGAAATATCTGATACTAAAATGCTTCTCGAAAGAAACTGAGAACTCATCAAATCAATATCCTAAGCTATGAAAGAGCAACCTCTGAGAAATAACATGTTTCTCACACCCTGCCTACACCAAATATGAGCAGCGTGACGTGACGCGTCAAACCCGTAAAGAATAAGGCATTTGTCACGTCGCATCACACTGCATCCAGTTACAGTATGGACAAAATTTCTGATTATAACTGGTTCTATTGTCTTTTGTCGCTTCGCATCACATCGCTGGCAGGGGATGTAGACAGGTCAGTAAAAAAGTTCATCATAAAACTGATGTAGACTGCTGAAGTCTGAAACTGCTCATGTCTGTAATTAATATAGGACAGACATGTATAAATACTGTAGCACTAATAAAACATTGCTCTTCGTTTGAGCATCGTGACCAGTCGGACACTGGCCTAACCAATGGTGTAAATTTGAGGCAGGCCATTCTGTATTTTGGACCATAACCCTAACGTCTGAAAACAGTCCTTTTGGTGGCACAGAAATTAAACATTTTTCTCAAATTACCTACAATAGTTTCAGTTTCAGTGGCAGCAGAAAAATGAAAGGGAAAGGCAAGCGAGAATACATTTCCATAAGCACACTTATTTAGCAAACACTTTCTTCCCTTCCAACAATGGAAGCCTAACGTGTGGGAGGAATGGAGAAGGAAGAGATTCGCTAGTAAAAATAAACGGGAAAATAAACTCCAGCAATATTGGTGTAGGGTTGCAGTGTTGAGAAAAGGGAGGTCGCTTCACAGAGGCTGTGGATGGTAAAGTGATGAGGATAATCGTGTTGCTGCTGAAATCAATCCACATAAAGAAGGCAAACAGCAGCCAGGAGATGGTCACAAAGGGTTTAGCCATAGCTTGGTGAAGCATGTGTATAAAGCAAGGATGCCAATAACATCAATTTAAAATGCCTGGATATGTGCAGAGAAAGATAATCTTCAAAAATCAAGACCACTGAAATTGTGATAATCGTGTGTAAGATTGTAAGCTGAATGCTTGACTTGAACACACTTAAAGTGATAGTTCACCCAAAAAATACAATTTCAGCAATCATTTACTCACTCTCTTGTCATTTCAAACCTTTATGACTTTCTTTCTTCTGCAGAACACAAAAGAAGAATGTTGTTAACTGGACCCCATTCACTTGCATTGGTTTTGTGTGCAGAAGTGAATGGGGGCCAGTGCTGTTCAGTTACCAACGTTCCTCAATATATCTTCTTTTGTGTTCTGCGGAAGAAAGAAAGTCATACAGGAGGAGTAAATGATGACATAATTTTCATTTTTGGGTGAACTATCACTTCAACATTGTGCTTTCAATATAACAGTGTGCACAATCACACACAATCAATGCCAGAGTCAAATGTAGAATTTTAAAAAATCTGAAGTTAAATTTGCATAAAGCAAGTACATGCCAGTGACCCTGAGGTTATCATTTTTTTTAAAAGTGTAATTTCTGAACAACGTCACAATGCGTTGGAGTAAAAGTAAATGTTGTCTTGCTGTAGGGCAGTCATATAAAAATGAATTTGCCTGTGTGACATAAATCCAGCAAAAACAAACTATTTTGAAAGCTTGTTTACATAAATGATTTTCAAATGATGAGGACATTTTAAGCATGACGGCTGTATTAATAATACAAAAGCCACATATATGTCAAAAGCTCAAAGAAAATTTGATTCCTCACATCATCACTCCTATAATTATAAATACAAGTTAGAGTAAAGCCAACCAGCATACTGATGCTTCTGCAAGATGGTGTTCATATGAAAAGCAGCATGCTGGGATGTAGGACCAGAGGAAGTATCATGTATCTGTGTGTGTGAAGGTGAGGAACATACCCCTCCTCTCACCTAAATAAGTCTGAACGATGCTCCGTCCCTCAGGTGATCTTCTCAAAGAGGCGCCTCTGCTTTCAATTCTCCTTTCTCCTTCACCTGCGCCAAATCTTAAGACTTACTCATTCACCTGCCTGACTCACTGTGAAAGCGCAAAAGTGTGTATGACAATAGCAGGCCTGACTGCGTCTCTCCCCAGCCACAAAGATTTTACACTCTCTCTCCTGTGAGCCTGGGAAAGGAAGTACACCTGTAATTCTAGCCGAACTCTCAAAGTTAGGCGCTCAGTTAAACCGCTTCATTCTTGCCCAAGGTCTGCTCCTCTGCCATAAACCTAAACTAAGATCATTGCAATGATAAGCTTATGATACAAGCTGTACATGGTGCAATGTTACACAACAGCAGTCTATAGGCCAGAGGCCAGCCAATTCTGAAATGTTGTCTGTCCACCTCCAGAGGTCAAACTCAATAGCATGTGTAATTTAGCCTTAAATGCTACAAACATAATAATGATAATCATGGGATATAACAGAATATTGCTTTTTTAAATGATATTTATAGAGTGTGGGTAGGGGTGTCACAATATACTGTTAGATAATATACTATTGACAATAACAGTTATCTTAAAAACATTCTCATCAATATTGGGTTAATTCTACAGTCTTGATGACATCGTAAGTTATTTAGCACCCATTTGCCTTATCAGTGTTAACGGTTACAAACTCTCCAAATGCAAAATAAACACATTTAAAGAGGAATTATTATCATCATTTGTTTATTTAACATTTCAATCGATATTGTGATACAATTGGTAACATGATTACTTTTTGCCACAATAATTGTGTAGTGAAAATCTGATATTGTGACAGCCCCAGGTGTGTGTGTGTTGGGAGGTGTTTATCTTAAATTGAATATTCTTTCTCCAAAATGTTTCGGTGAAGGTAAGAGTTAAATGGGTGAGTTTGAAAACCGCCACATACAAAATGAAAAGAGTTGTGTGTCCCAAGACACCAGGCTTAAAACTCACTAGTCTAGGCATTAACAATCATAAATTCAGTTTAAACACTTGCACCTCAACTCACACATCTGTCATCTATACTCAACTATATGTCAATGTGGCACCCGACCCACAATCCAGCATTTCCTTTTATAAAAAGTAACAAGATCTAAAGAAAACATGATGTAAAGAGAAGAGCGTGTGAAGAGAGCCAAGGAAACTTTTTTAAAGGGTGTAAATTGAAACTGCCATTTGGAGGCATTCATTTCCTGGGGTATTTGAGTAAATATTATTAAGATATTTCTCAGTGTTGCGCAGCCAATCCATCATGCCTTGCAAAATTCAAATATTAGCTCACTTGATTCACTTTGTCATACTTAGTCATTTTGATTTTTAAGGCGGACAGCTTTCCTCCCTAGCAACCAGTTCTGCTGCACCAGAGAAAAAACATTAACACCCTCAAGTTCTCCCCACCACAGGCGGTTTCATGCCAGAGGCAAAGAGAAATAAATGAACGGCGAGATGAAAACAGCTACCATGACAGACACGGCTAACTTAGGCAGCCCAATCTCTTACACAGGTGCAGAGATTATTAACATTGGCTTCACACTGTACCTGCTGAGAGCCTGTGGAACAAGTCCCAGGAACAGTAGGTCCTGATGGAGCTACGAAATGACTAACGCCGTTTGTTTTCTATGAGCAGTATTGAGTTCCAAATATTATCTATTAAGATCGATAAATCTGGAAATGAAAATCCCATTCTCATAACACCCCAGTGGAAAAGGATCCTTTAAGTGTAATTCCAACAGCTTGATGTTCCGTTTCTAAAGCCTCTCCTGGGAGTCTACAGAGCGATTCAATGACTGCACAGTGCATTACTAACAAGCCAGCCATCGCAAAAAAATAATATACGTTTCATCTTTCTTACCATAGTATGACCAAAAGATTCATAACGGACAACTTTTACACACAATTACCAGTTTGGTCTGTAGAAACATTTTGTTTCAGTGCATTAATTCAAACACATGCACACAATATATCGAAATTTTCAAAATGTTGCCAATGTTCATATTTCAATGGTTGGCATTAAATTGTCAGATTTGTTTTTATGTACTGCAACAGTGAAACATGTCTGTTTACTTTCATTAAGCAGTAACGATGCTTTTTTTCCAATGGAAGAATAGGAAACATGTACGTTGCTCATATATTGCAGTTTTAGTTTATATTTTAAAGGGGTCATATGACCGAATAAGTGATTTTCTGTGTCTTTGGTGTGTTATAAGTTGCCCATGCATGTATTAGACATGTAAAATTGCAAAAATTAAAGTGTCGGAATAAAAGATGCATTCTATCTAAAAGCGAATGCTCACCCAGACCTGTCTGAAACGCCTCGTGTAACCACACCCCCACAAATCTACGTCAGTTCGTGGTATGATTTGACTAAGACCGCCCAAATGTATACGCAAGTAAGGTGGGCGTACTTGTCAGTACAATTGCTTTGGAACCTGATGTTCCAAATATGGTAAGAGGCGTTACATTTCCGTCACACGCTTGCACTATTCGACCAATCACTACACACTGGTTAACTGGCCAATCATAGCACACCTCGCTTTTCAGAGCGATGAGCTTTGTATAAAATCTGCGCGTTTCAGAGAGGCGGGGCAAAGAGGAGATACAAACATGCACGGTATGTGGAAAATACAGTGCTTTTGAACCTTAAATCGTGTATACACATTGCATTACATCTAAAACAAACGATAATATTCATTTTAGCCGTGTCATATCCTTTAATATGATTTAAAATGGTTTCACAAACTTAAAGGCATAATATGTAAGATTTTTGCATTAAAATATCCAGAAAAGCACTGTGTTATAGATGGTTTTAAAGCAACAACATAAACAAACATTACTGCTCATGCATGCTTTTGTGGCCCAAACACAACTTCCGGTACACATCTGCAAATGGACAGAGTCCCTGCAGATTATTTCTCAAAACAAGCAAAAGAAATAACAAGTAAATTACATTAGCTAGCAAGTTAAAAGTATGTCTAGCCAGTATTATTTTGGGTTACCGGCAACATAGAAGAACAAGATGAATCGCTCTACAAGCACTTTTGCGACCATTTAAACTGAACACTGTGAGTGATTTATTACAAATTCGGCTCTTTCTACTTTTTCTGAGAGATTGTTTCACAGTGTAACGTATATTCTACATGCTGCGATGCGTCTGTACATCCCCATTCAACGGCATACATAGCATATATAATGTTATCTCTGTTCAAGACATCTCAGTTAGCTTACTAGTCATCATGAAGTTCTCTTTCACATCTTATATGTTCTTATACTGTCAAATACACACGCTGTTATGTCAAAAACACAAAAGGCTCACATAAGCACAGTCCGTTGTGTTTAAAATGTATATCCGCATCAAAAAAGAGTTTGCCTTAAAGTGACAGTAACCTAATAAATCTGTGTCACTTATTAAAGAGAAAATGAAACTTTTGTAGCTTTATTTAGAGTCATTGCATATTTATTTTATACAGTGAAGAAGACAGTGCAGTGTTTTATTTTTTTGATCATTCAGTTTTCATGTTGAGTGCTACTGTTAAATAGACCTACTTGAAACATTTAATTGTTGTTCAAAATTTAATTGTTCATATTTGTGGGATTGTGATGATAAGTCTATATAACCAAAGCATTTTTCAGTAATACAGTGTAAGTGTAAAAATAAAATGGTACTATATAAAATATAAAAATAATATATAAATATGCATTAAAGCAATTACAGCAGTTTCATGCAGTTTTCTTAATATTTTTTCAAATAATTTATTTTGGGGCTGGTTATTGATCACCTATGGTACCGATGTGGTACCGATATTACCGGTATTAGATTCTGGTACCGTACCGAAGCCAAAATTTTGGTATCGAGCCAACACTAAAACAGTCTATATAATTATTATAAATTTCTCATTTTATCCATTGTAAAGTCTCTCCTCATTGCATTATCTTTGGTTACATTCAAGCCTCCTTCACAGCAACATCAAGCTACACCTTTTTTAGTGTTTTTACTATCCTCACTGTCTGACTGAAAGCTTGTATCTCCACTTTTCATGATTTTTTATATAAATCATTAAAATTGGTCACCCTGTTTGATTGGTCTTAATGTTTGTTTGTGGGTTTTGCTAATATTAAATTAATCAAAAGAGCTTGTCATCTTTGACAAAACAGTGTTCAATTATTGATAAAATGCAGTGTTTTTTATTTCCTGTAAAGTGGCAATTGTGGAGATACAAGCTTTCAACAATATGCAACATCCAGTGGTTAAATTACACACTGTGCCTTTAAAGCACTCTCATATTGCATTGTATCATAACATTGTTTAGCAAGTTTTCACATATCGCATTTCTCTTCAATATCATGCAGTCTTAAAGCACAAAGTGAATCCACATTTATGTCGGAATCACATGGGCGTCTGTAGGCCATCATTAGGTTTCAGTTATAGACTATATTTTCTTGCTATGGGTAACACTACACTATTCAACTTCTCAGTCACAACCCAAATCTGTAACAGGTGATAGACAAACCGCAGAATTCATGTTGTCCTTCACATTTAAGTGCTTGTCAGAAGGAATACGCCGGCACAGAGCCCTATCCGCAAGAGGAACAAAAATGCCTTGCAGTCCATCTCAGGCGTTTTTTTATAGAGCTCTGATCCCAAGCAGGGCAAGGGAGATAATTGGCCAATGGATATTTCAGACGCTCAGCTCTCTAAGTTCCAGCTTTCCAGGTCCAGGCCGACCGGAAGCAAGGGCTTCTGGGATAGATTTATATGGGTTCTGGCCTAAATTGCACATGTCAGGGTCGACTCTCTCTAATATTAATATTAATTCCTTTTGGAATGGAAGCTGATTCTGGCAAGCCTAGCACGTCTGGAGTTCTAAGTAGTTTTCCATGAGTGTAAGGCATAACTGAAGCTTTGGAGATATGATGACAAAAACCGCCCCTCTCTCCTTCGCCTTTTCTATTCTTTTATGTCTTGCTACTCCACCTCACAGGCTTTTTATAAACGCCACGATTTCCTCGGTTTCTTCACGAGGGGCCGCAAAACATTAATCTGGTGTATTAGTAATAATAAGACTCAAAATCTGCAGGTCTCACTTGTTATTTTAGGGAAAATAGAAAAGAAAAACCACAATAGACAGAAAGGTACTGGAACACGATATTCTGGGGTATTATAGGTGTTTTCTAGAACATCTAAGCACATGCAAGTCCGCATTATAACATCTAGAACTCTTTGGCTACATATGTACAGAATTACTGGAAAAAAATGTTTGAAGCAGGAATTTCCCTCCACATGGTTCATTACCAAAATCTCGACACGCTCAGGGAACAACATTTTATATTTTGAACAGGTCTGCAAAATTTCTCATAAAACACCTCCCTCCTTATCACCACTAGGCTCAAATCTTCAGGATAGATCCCTCACTGCTCAGTTGGTTTTGACATGCCTTCCCATATAATTTTAGTTAAAAATATGAGATCAGTTGACTAAATATATAAAGTAACTCTAGCTTAAGCCACAGGCCTGCTTCTGATCTGTCCCCAAGTAGCCTGATCGCTCATAAACACAAGCGCTTTGACTTCATTTACAGCATCCCGGCAGCCAAAGACATCATTATACCTGATCCCACGTGTGCCAAGAAGTGCTATTCAGACTAAAGCAGGAGGCCTGTACTATCGCAACAAGCAAGACCGCACACCTACTCACCACACAGTACGCACATTTCACCAGGTCTCTTATAAGACAATTAACAGCTGTATATCAACAAAGCACACTGTCCGCTGCCAAAATCTTACCGATGTTAGCATTGGAAGCCATGGATGAAACATGTTCATTTCTTAGTCTTGTTTTAGTGTGTAGACCACAACACTTGAGAGGATTACTTGTGTTTTGTTGCTGAAGAAAACCATTGTGTTTCGTCAATGCTTGTTATACAAATTTGGAGAGGTCAGCGAGCAGGTGAAGGAACTTATGGTCACATGATTACTTACAGACACATTTTTGATCTCATACACAGTACTCGGTGTGTTCACCGAAATCTCTGTCAGCTCTACAAGCACACACATTGCTTCCGCAAACAAGCAAGGCAAACATATGCTGAGCCTGACCTGAACACCTCAATGAGCCAAGCCTGGCTAACTTTGGGAATCTGTTGCTTCTCAAGGAATGCTAACAGCCACGCTCATTTAACAGAACGGTCAAAGCCACTTTGCGCTCCAATACATCTTCATTAGGCTTCGTTAAACTTCCCGATTCTGAAAAAAGCCTTATGCGCACATTCTTGCGCCGTCCCTCGCGCTGCTTCCTCTCCTGGCAGGATGTGAGTTCAGCTGGGAACTGATCCCTATGCAGAAACAATGGCTGAGATGCACGTCAGAACGGGCCAGCTGCGTCTCGAGCAGAGTACCATGGGAAATGCAGGAAATTATGGGCTCCTGAATGGAGCTCAGACACAAGGTACTACTGTGTTCAACACTTGCAGCAATAACCACTAAACATAGCGAGGGATAAAACACACTCATACATCAAATGTGACCCTGGACAACAAAACCAGTCTTATGGGTCAATTTTCGAAATTGATATTTTTACATCATCTGAAAGCTGAAAAATACATTGATGTATGGGGTTGTTCGGATAGGACAATATCTAGCGGATATACAACAGTTTAAAAATAATGCTTTAATCAGAGGCACTGTAGCAGGCCATCCACTCACAAAAATAAAGTTTTTATATATTTAGGGTAGGAAATTGACAAAATATCTTCATGGAACATTCTCTTTACCTAATATCCTAATGATGTTTGGCATAAAAGAAAAATCTATCATTTTGACCCATACAATGTATTTCTGGCTTTTAATAAAAATGTTCCCGTGCTACTTAAGACTGATTTTGTGATCCAGGGTCACAAATAGATCTGCTGTCCATAAAAATGACATTTTGGAACACGTGAATTTTTTTACAGCTCGATATCTGCATTTAACATTTCAGTTTATAGCAAATACTAAAATACCAAAAAAATACTAAATTTATTTGTATTTATACAAATAAATACTAATACAAATACTAATTTTTTTATGAAAATCAGCTTTAATTACCTTGAAATATCTTGTATATGTTTCGAACATTGAACAAACCTCTTCTTTCTACTGTACAACCGGCATAACCTCCAAAGAAAAACAAATTCTATGGCATTCCCTGCCATTTCACAGGAATGGAGAGGACAAACAAAAACATCTGGAAATAGCAAAAAGGTAAACAAATCTTCAACATTAAATATTCTAAGCACCATTTGTTTTCATCTCAGACACTGAAAGCTTGAGAAATTCTTTTCCCAAAAGAATGCAAGCAGGCCTCCATGGGAAAACTAATGAAAACTATTTGGGAATTATGACAGCCTCTCTTTCTGCACAGAGCGATCATATTTTTAAAAAAGCATACTATATAATAAATTTGTTTCATTTAAATGAAAATTGAGTCACTACTGCACAATGCAGGATTGCTGGAAGACATTGCTCAGTCTAATAGTCACTCCAGAGTGTGCAATCCATCTTTTATCTTTCTATGAAAGTTACATTACAGTTAACAACTATATTATATAAACCAATGTGGTAATTAAATTGCTTCTCTGAAATCTAAACCGAGCTCAGAAAATCTTGTGGTAAACTTAAACTACATGGTTTAAGGTGTAGACCATGCTGCAGCTCGAAGCATGGCCTGGACAATTCTGAACATGAACAGTAATAAGGTTAGCCAATAATGTAAACAGGGTGGTTCAAAAACATGAGAAGGATACAGAGTGAGACAGAAAGAAGCACCAACCATTTTGCAGAAGATCTTTCATTTGACAAGAGTAACTAAAAAAGCTGAAAGAGAAAGTGATGGGCACACATTGTATAATGCATCTGTCTTTCGCAAATTTCAGTGCCAAGAAAAGCTTTCTAAACAGAATTATCAAAACAAGCATTTACAAATCTAAATTATTTTAACTTGACATTTAAGCTTGTTCTAAATAAATAAGAAAATAAATAAGCCACTGTAACACCAATTTTGGTCAGATAATAAGAATAAAAAAACATTTAAGACTAGGTTTCACATTTCTGCATGGCTAAAATACTACCTTTAGTTGAAGGTGCTGTGTGTAATTTTTGGAGGATCTATTGACAGAAATGCAATATAATAGCATAACTATGTCTTCAGAGGTGTTATGTTTTTATTACCTTTGAATGAGATATTTCTATCTACATACACTGCAGGTCCCCTTACATAGAATTCTCCATGTTTCTACAGTAGCACTAAACGGAAAAGCTGCTCAGAGCACGTGCCGTGAATACGTTATCTCTTTCGGCAAAGAAGCGAAAATGCGACGACATCTTTGTCCTATGAGAGCCGCCGTAGCGCTTCAAATGGGAGGGGGGAGGGATGGAGTGTGCCATTGGTTGCAATACGCAACCTTACTTGCAAAGGTGTTTCATGCATTCTGACTTATTTACAATGTTAAACGGGCTGTCTTCTCATGCTTGACATGGTTGACTTGTCAAAAAACGAGTTGGATGTATTATGTAGTATTTCTGTGCTCTATATACTACCCCAGCGTTCGTATAGGTTTCGGAAAGTTTTTTTCGACCATGAAAATCTGTTTCGTAACAACTTTTCTTAGTCCCTTATTGGGCAATTCTCCCGGAAAAGCACGCCCATGGCAAGTCGAAAGAAATAGCCCACCCACGCGTCAATCGACAAGCGAGGAAGACCCGCTTAGCGCCTACCATCAAGATTGGCTGCGCTGTGGGCCTGCAGCTGCAGCTCGTTACTCTTGCCATAGAGAGAGAAGTCAAGGTGAGTTTGTTTGTTCACGGCATTTCAGTGATGGGCGTTATATAAACGGTGGATATAACACTGGATTTGGAGATCATTTGAAACTGATAGATGGAGCGGTCCCAGCACTAAAAGATACCGGACATGAACCGCATGTGGAAACTAAGTCATATGTCTGTGTTTTGTTGGCAATCGGCGAGTATGTGCATTATGTAAACAACACAAACTTATAGTGATTCAATAGTTATGCAGGGGTAATCTATTGGGTTGATGTATTGTGTGCTTGTGATTTAGTTCCTCCCCCCGCACCCCCCCCCCCCAGGAGGTCGTATTTTTCCGGAAATAATCGTACAGGTGTGATCAAACTAAATACTCTTCAAAGATGCAAAGTATACTACTCTATAGGTACTCAAGATTAATATGAGATTGGCAGAAACTGCGTGTTATGGCAGCTTTACAGAACATAGGCCTTGGCAGTGTGCTATTTTAAAGCCTCCTGTTCTCAATGGGATTATACCCGCTGTCTTCATATTGGCCCCACTGAAAAGGCACCAATGAGTCAGTCTACTGGTTTTCAGCTTTTAAACTTGTCACGCTTTTAAGTTACATTACGGTTAAGATACATTACAGTGTTGTGCTTGGCTCAAGACAAGATGAGCTATAAGCGCTTGGTGTAAAAGTCTGGCTCACTTAGAGCTCTGTTGATGGCTTGCTGGCCTAGAAACTTTGCCTCTCTCTTCAGTCCTGGGGAGCGTGTGCATCAAACAAGCTTCATGTTTGGTGGAGTTTCTTAGGCTGTCATTACTTGGCCATGTAGACGGAACAAGCCAGGACATAGAAATACATAGACATAGAGCACAGGCATATAGAAAAATCTTTGTCACCTAGCCAGACATAAACAACCTACACTCAGCCACTCCAACACCTCTACTAATCTGTTATGATGAGAGTAAGAGTATGCGGTGGATCCCCCGAGTTTGGGTTATTTAGTCCAATGTAAATTCATGCTCCAATTTCATTTTCCATTAACGTTCTATGGAACACAGTTTAATATACACTTAGGGACAGTCAACAAGCAACCAGTACCATAACATTTTTGTACGTTTATAGTACATAACTTTTCATTTATGTCACATCAAAGTGTCATCGGGTTTAGCATTTTTAAATGCAAAAATAATACTGTAAGTAATACATTAATATACAATAATACTGTAAAAATATAGTGTATAATGATTTTTGTAACTAGTGTTCTTGAAGTTCAATTGGTAGAGTATTGTGTTAGCACGGCAAAGGTCATGGGTTTGATTCCCATACATAAAATGTATACCTTTATTTAAGTCACTGTGGATAAATGTGTCTGTCAAATATGAAAAATTTAAGATTTCTTCATCACTACTGACTATTTATTGTCTATTTATTTAAAAGTATACATAAAATGTTCGGTGTTCAAAGCCGTATCATTGTCTCGTACCTAAATATTTCCGAAAAGAAGTTTGATGCTATTCACTTTTAACACACATGAAGATATGTACAGTAACCTGCAATTCACTGCTGTGCTTCTGAAAACTTGTATCTCCATATTTCATGATTTTTTGCCATTAATCATTATTATTAGTCACCCTTTATGTTTGTCACTGGATTTTGCAAATATCTAACCAGTAAAAGACATTAAAAAGTGCTTGTCAACTTTGACAACAAAGTATTTAATCATTGAAAAAGTTTCCATTTTCGGAAAAACAACAAATTTGGACAAGGTTTCAGAAGGACAGAGATGAATTGTATGTTTCAAACAGAGATAGCAATAGAGAGGCGATCTACGTAAATATTTGCGTCATTAGCAGAAGTTACTTAGACTTAAGCATAACAGCTATCAGAACTGTAATAAGAGGATGTTATGGCCTTTTTAAGAAATAAACTTAAATTAAAGTGATCTGCACCATGAGGTTAACGTACTGTACATCTTGAACTCTGAAGCCCAAAAAACTGGCTACAACTCCTGAAAGGTCCAGTTACCACAAAACTATGCGAAAACAAGCGGTTTTAAAACACGTGGATGCACTGATGGTAGATATTGTTTTAGCCTCAATGCCACTTGTTTTCAACGGCAAGAATCCACTGCTTAACACAGACACCTTTCATTTAGTAGACACGGCGACACGTGTACTACACAGTGTAAGCGCTTAGCTGAGCACAGCTAAATGTGAAAATGATAAAAAATCCTTGATGACAGACTTGTCTCCTCCTGTTCCTGAATCGCTGGCCATCGGGAAAAATAGATTATCATCAGCTGTCTTAAAGGTGTCAGGGGCCAAGTAGCACTACAGTTAAATAGACTATCTGCTTCCTTCCTACTTCCCCGAATGATTGCATACAGAAACAGACTCTCCCACACTCAACAACAACAGCACAGGCTTACCCACAAACAAACCACAGACACACTATATCCGCATAACAGCGGATACGTCTGTACTTAATTCACAAACTTTTCAATAAGTTAAGAAAACAGCATCCCATTAACCAGACAGATACGAGCCTGGTTTTATTATGGGTGTCAAAGAGCTTTCACTTTGTTCTCAATAAAACCTGTGCTACCAACAAATCAAAATCAACCGTTAAAAACACATCCAGTGTTATGTGATTTGAGAGCGCTGGGGTTTGTGTACATGTGACACTGAAGGGAGTTTACACTGTGATAGTAACAGGGTTGAAACACAGCCTGTGTGCCGAGCAGCCGACGGCTTGTCTCAGGGCAGGCCTGCTTTCGAGCGTCAGTGGTATTGTTTCAACGGCAGAACTGTCATCATCTGACAGACCAGTATGACATTAATAAGGTATTATTACTGCTCATTGTTAAGAAGTTGATTATGTTAAATGAAAGGTAATTACTCGGCATGTCTCATGGCCTGGCAGCCACCATCAGCATCTCAGGAGCATGTCAGGACGTGTTCTCTTTTGTCACTAGGCCTGATAACAATGAAGCCTAGAGGCTATGAGGGACTTATTAACGCTGCTTGCTAAGGCAAGCATCACCATTGTTGCTTATACATAGGGTTGGGGCCTTCTCGAAACTCATAACTCACTCACACCATTTATTTTTACAAAGATGCATGTTAGCTTCAATGGTGCAATTTATGAGTGCCTTTTCTAATGGTACATCGAAAAATATATGAGGTCATGCCTGGGGTCACTTTGGTGCTTGTCAGTACATTGATGATAAAACACAACATCACATTTACAATTTAATACAGTAACTACATAATTAAAGATTCAGATTAGATTTCTGTATTCACCACAAAACAGCCATCCAAATGTATGTGGCAAAGCCTGGAAGCCTGCCTTCACCTCACACCTACTATATTATGTTAAACTATTGTAAAGAATAACAACAGAATAATTATATCCTATGCTTTAATGAGGAGATAAATAAAGCAAACGTAAGTTGTTCGGTACATGCACGAAATATTACAATGAGATTTGGGGTTCTCTGTGTGTGCTTTGATGTCATGTTGTTTGATTCACTTGGTTACAATGTGTTTATTGTTACCTGCAGATCATCCTGGCCGGTGAAAAACGACGTGATGCTTTTGCAGGATTGTTTTAAACTGCTCGTAGGTAATTTTCCAGTTCATCCTCTTGTTGTTTTCCTCGTTGTTGATTCACGAAGTGAGGAACCGCTCTAAACGATTCAAATGATTCACACTGAATCACGAACCGATTCACCAGCTTTGAACAGTTCAATTACAAGAATCCGACTGGGCGATTCTTTCGGAAACTGGGCATCACTATTTTTCTAAAATGTTGAATTATAATTGTATGTTTTTGTGAAGCAAACCTGATATCAGGCCATGAATTTAACATTAAACATAGCCTACATGATTATTTTCATCTTGATGTACAACTTCGTGATCGATCAGCATTACCAAAAGCCACTGTCAGAATGCTGAATGATGAGAAACTGTTTTGCAGATTAAACAAAAATTTGGTAAGTAAACTGTGCACCCCAGTTCAGACCTTTATCTGTATTACGTCATTTAGAAGCAAAAATGTATTACATATTTTCTTTTATACGAAATGTATTAAAAAATCAAATAACTATAATAATAGATTTGTCTTTTGTACTCTTTATTTTATGGTTAGTAGTCTCAACAGTGTATGTGCATTTTGGGTCCATGTAGTGCTGCATGTGCATTATATATATTTCCCCATGTGTGCTCCCCCTTTCCTTCCGGTGCCTGAATATGATCTGTGGATATGAAATGGTTATACAAAATAAGAGACGTGAGAAAAGTCAGAAGGTCTACAGAAAGTCTTGCTGATAAAGGCTTCCTATTACAGGGGACCAGTGAGGTGAGGGCAAGTGGAAACACAACTTCCTACCCAGGCCTGTCAATCGCATTGAATTAGGGGTCTACACAGATGACCCAAGTTAAGAATCCATGCATAGAGGAATTCACAGAATTGTTGGACCATGAGGAAAGAGACTGTCTGGGAAATAAGACTAAAGGGCAAGAGCCCTGACACAAACAAGAGGTACCAAACCTTAAAGGGTTGATGTTGGGTGGAAGAACTGCATGTATACCGAAAGTGTAAACCTAAAATAAATAAGAAAGAGTAAATTAGATATAAAACTAAGGTGATTTTGGATTAACTATGCCAAATGTAAAAGAGTGAAATGTCTCTCTCCATATATCTGTACCAATCATTTCAGTGAGCCAACGCCCACTTTTATACAAATCTCCCTCCTCAGAGTGAAACACCTGGACCACTGTGAAAATATTTGGCCTGCAAAGGGTTGACTGCTGCAGGGCCCCATCTCAATAGCATCCTTCACTCTCATAATCAGTCTAAAGACATTATCCACTTAGTGGAGATGAGCTGAGGGGCTGCAGGGGATACGCTGGCTGCGTAACAGAGTTAGTCTAATGGCCGCCAAAGAGGGACCAAGATGAGTTTCAGTAGGGTTGGAGGATGGGGGGCTCTGGGGAGAGGGGGCTCCCTATGGGCCTGCTAATCTAATGCTTGCGTGGAGGTTTTGATATCACACTCATTTGGTGACAACAGCTTTTATAAGCTCTGTTGACAAGGTGCAGCCTAATGCAAACAGCCATTCGTCTGCCCCGAGGCACTCAGAGAAGAGACTGAGTATGAGAGAATGCCAATGTGTTTTGATGTGTGACTAAAGCACACTTTTGATCAAATTAAAAATAGTTTTATTCATTTTAGTGTATTAAATATGGACAATGGTTTTGTAATTGGCAAGTGATGCAAAAAATACTTAAGTGGGGCCTTGAAATACAAGAGCAAAACACAATGTACATCTGTCATCTGGGGAGTCATCATTTACTGCTCACTGTCAACACTTTGAAGCTGAAACTTTTTATTACCCTTGAAAATTACCACAAACTTATGGCCACTCAAGCACATTTTCATAACAAGACAAGTACAAACCATCTCTTTCCCAATGGAGTAATGGAGACTCAAGAAAATGAACAGCAGGAACAGTAAGCTCTCCAAAGGAACATCAAGAGCACTTTTGCAAAACTTTTCAAAAATTTCACCGGTACCGTCGCACAATACTGGCTTCATGGGAAAACCACCCAAACCTTCATTAATGAAATCATAAGTTTGATGTAAATATTGTCATATTAATGGTGTCGGTTGCTTGTGTGTGATATTTATTTATCTTTAAATATGGAAGGTTGAGAGCTGCTGTAGAAGAGCTGCAGTATTCAATTAAACATTGTGAGTCTCTGATGGAGGTTCTATTAAATTGATTTTATTCCTTTATGTGGGAAATCTGGAGACATAATTCAAAACTCCTTCCTGTTTGTGTCATTGTTTGGTACACACTGAAGCTAATATAAGTGTGCTAACTAAGATTCTTGGCCCACAGACTTTTATTATTAACAAGACTGACTGCATTCCGCAACAAAATTCACTGCTTTAATATTAAAATATGTAAAATAAGAAATATGCTCAATTACACTACATAAATATTTATACTGATCTCCTGTGGACACTCTTATTTAACCCCAAAAGCTTTTTGTTGGTTCAACTTAAAAAGTAAGTTACCGGGTTGCCTTAAAAATGTTTGTTAATTTAACTTAAAAATAATAGATAACTCAATATTTTAAGGCAACCAGGTAACTTATTTTTCAAAGTTGAACCAACAATTTTTTTACAGTGAGGTTGCACAAATCAAAGATGTTTTCTTTAGACTGTTTGGCCCGGTTTCACAGACACGGCTTAGCTTAAACTAGGACTATTCCTTAGTTGAATTAAGATATTTCTGTCGCTTTTATAAAAATGCCTTAGAAGAAGACATTACTGGTGTGCATCTTGAGACAAAACAATGGCACTGATATATTTTAAGATATTTCTGGAAAAGTTATATTCAGTTAAGACAGGTCACACATTCATTTTAGTCTAGGACTAGCCTTAAGCCTTGTCTGTGAAACCAGGCGTTTGTGTCCTGAATCTCATCACTTACATCAGTGAGATTCAGATTATTTCTCTTACTACAGTGTATGATTTAAACCGTGTATTATGTTGCAGTTTCTAATAAAGATGCGGGCCAACTGGCAAATAAATAAGCCAAATTTTTGCATTTGGCGCTTGGTGAGTGTTAATTTTGGACCTTGGGTACAGTGGTACTCTACATTGCCCTGGTGTTTTACATTCATCACATCATCAAGAGCCTGTAGCTTAACTCCTGCTCCACATCTAGTCATTGCCAAAGACATTGCGTAGTTGGACCAGATGTTTTGTCTGAGCCCAATGCTTTTCTTAATTTAGCTATATGCAGAAAGATTGAGAAAAAATGAACAAATAAAAGGTAGCACACGCACACACATTGACACATGTACAATCCAAGAAAATTGGGACTCTATAAAGACCATGTGAAGGCAAACAAGAGCTGAGAGATCTATCGGTCACAATCGTGATCACAGCTGTAAATGATAGCAGGCAGACACATGCCCACAAAGACATCAGCTTTGACCCGTCGAGTTCCCCTTCAGCCTTTCTCAGTGAGACCTCTGCATTTCCAATCACAACAGCAGAGCAATGCACCGCTTTGTCCAGAAACAAATGAGACAAGTGAATGCATGACTTCAAACCCGTGTCCAAAATCAGCAGAGCATTCTGATAGCCCATGCAGCGCAGACCGAGGCCACCTACATGGTCTTTATAGAGTCCTTAGGGCAACAGTATTGGCTCTGCCAATGAACTCAATGGGTTCTACATGGAGGTGGTGTTGTTGTTTTCAAATAATTGGCTGTAGCTCTGGTTGACTCACGTTTGTGGTTGAGATTGGAAACCCTTGTTTTGGAGGCGCTTGTGGTGTCCAAAAAGATGCCCCTATGCTGGGGGCTTTCAAACTGTTCTAAAAAGCTCCAGCATTGAACATTTTGATGTTTTTTATTTGCCACAACATTTTCAAGTCATGAGGTGGTCTACCTTTCAACTAATGGGTTAACTCGTATACTATATATGTGACCCTGGATCACAAAACCAGTCTTAAGTAGCACGGGAACATTTTTAGTAAAAGGCAAAAATACATTGTTTGGGTCAAAATTATCGATTTTTCTTTTATGCCAAAAATCATTAGGATATTAAGTAAAGATCATGTTCCATGAAGATATTTTGTAAATTTCCTACATTAAATATATAAAAACGTCNATAGTATACGAGTTAACCCATTAGTTGAAAGGTAGACCACCTCATGACTTGAAAATGTTGTGGCAAATAAAAAACATCAAAATGTTCAATGCTGGAGCTTTTTAGAACAGTTTGAAAGCCCCCAGCATAGGGGCATCTTTTTGGACACCACAAGCGCCTCCAAAACAAGGGTTTCCAATCTCAACCACAAACGTGAGTCAACCAGAGCTACAGCCAATTATTTGAAAACAACAACACCACCTCCATGTAGAACCCATTGAGTTCATTGGCAGAGCCAATACTGTTGCCCTAAGGACTCTATAAAGACCATGTAGGTGGCCTCGGTCTGCGCTGCATGGGCTATCAGAATGCTCTGCTGATTTTGGACACGGGTTTGAAGTCATGCATTCACTTGTCTCATTTGTTTCTGGACAAAGCGGTGCATTGCTCTGCTGTTGTGATTGGAAATGCAGAGGTCTCACTGAGAAAGGCTGAAGGGGAACTCGACGGGTCAAAGCTGATGTCTTTGTGGGCATGTGTCTGCCTGCTATCATTTACAGCTGTGATCACGATTGTGACCGATAGATCTCTCAGCTCTTGTTTGCCTTCACATGGTCTTTATAGAGTCCCAATTTTCTTGGATTGTACATGTGTCAATGTGTGTGCGTGTGCTACCTTTTATTTGTTCATTTTTTCTCAATCTTTCTGCATATAGCTAAATTAAGAAAAGCATTGGGCTCAGACAAAACATCTGGTCCAACTACGCAATGTCTTTGGCAATGACTAGATGTGGAGCAGGAGTTAAGCTACAGGCTCTTGATGATGTGATGAATGTAAAACACCAGGGCAATGTAGAGTACCACTGTACCCAAGGTCCAAAATTAACACTCACCAAGCGCCAAATGCAAAAATTTGGCTTATTTATTTGCCAGTTGGCCCGCATCTTTATTAGAAACTGCAACATAATACACGGTTTAAATCATACACTGTAGTAAGAGAAATAATCTGAATCTCACTGATGTAAGTGATGAGATTCAGGACACAAACGCCTGGTTTCACAGACAAGGCTTAAGGCTAGTCCTAGACTAAAATGAATGTGTGACCTGTCTTAACTGAATATAACTTTTCCAGAAATATCTTAAAATATATCAGTGCCATTGTTTTGTCTCAAGATGCACACCAGTAATGTCTTCTTCTAAGGCATTTTTATAAAAGCGACAGAAATATCTTAATTCAACTAAGGAATAGTCCTAGTTTAAGCTAAGCCGTGTCTGTGAAACCGGGCCAAACAGTCTAAAGAAAACATCTTTGATTTGTGCAACCTCACTGTAAAAAAATTGTTGGTTCAACTTTGAAAAATAAGTTACCTGGTTGCCTTAAAATATTGAGTTATCTATTATTTTTAAGTTAAATTAACAAACATTTTTAAGGCAACCCGGTAACTTACTTTTTAAGTTGAACCAACAAAAAGCTTTTGGGGTTAAATAAGAGTGTCCACAGGAGATCAGTATAAATATTTATGTAGTGTAATTGAGCATATTTCTTATTTTACATATTTTAATATTAAAGCAGTGAATTTTGTTGCGGAATGCAGTCAGTCTTGTTAATAATAAAAGTCTGTGGGCCAAGAATCTTAGTTAGCACACTTATATTAGCTTCAGTGTGTACCAAACAATGACACAAACAGGAAGGAGTTTTGAATTATGTCTCCAGATTTCCCACATAAAGGAATAAAATCAATTTAATAGAACCTCCATCAGAGACTCACAATGTTTAATTGAATACTGCAGCTCTTCTACAGCAGCTCTCAACCTTCCATATTTAAAGATAAATAAATATCACACACAAGCAACCGACACCATTAATATGACAATATTTACATCAAACTTATGATTTCATTAATGAAGGTTTGGGTGGTTTTCCCATGAAGCCAGTATTGTGCGACGGTACCGGTGAAATTTTTGAAAAGTTTTGCAAAAGTGCTCTTGATGTTCCTTTGGAGAGCTTACTGTTCCTGCTGTTCATTTTCTTGAGTCTCCATTACTCCATTGGGAAAGAGATGGTTTGTACTTGTCTTGTTATGAAAATGTGCTTGAGTGGCCATAAGTTTGTGGTAATTTTCAAGGGTAATAAAAAGTTTCAGCTTCAAAATATGGTAAATGGCTAAGTTTGGCTATTCAAGAAATTTCTGGGAACAAATTCGGAAAGGTTGGGTAGAACCCTTTCTAATTTCTGCATTTGGTAGACGCTTTTATCCAAAGTAATTTACAGTGCACTTATTTTAGTAGCATGTTTTTTTTTTTAATAAAATGAACCCATGACCTTTTGCACTGTTGATGCAATCCTCTTGCAATTGCGCTACATGAACAATATTGTCCAGATTTGACAATGCCTCATGCATAAAGCACATAATTATTTAGAATGTCATTCTATGCTGTATAAGACTACAGTATTTTCTCTGGATTTACAAGCCAAGCCTATATGTAAGGGGGTCTCTTCATCCTTTTTTAGTAATAAAAATGTGCTGTGCTATAAGCTTACAGTCTCACGTTTGAAAAGTCTTGTTAGAAGCTACATATTTCATTCAAGTTCCCTTTCTGTTATCAAGAGGAATGCGGGACAAAATATGGTTACTTAGACAATAAAGCAATTTAAAAAAATGATTGACAAAAAAAATGATTATGGAACAATGGATACTTCCATTTGCCTGTTTTCCTCCTTTAGTCTCATAATAAATCATTATAGAAAATACACACACACACTGTGAACCAGAACCATTTGAACTGCAGGATAAAATTAAAGATGAGTTCAGGTTTAATGTGCTGTCGTTGGTTACAGAAATTTTTTTTCTAGAAAAATATGCACTGAACATTAACAGATTACAATAGAATGCACATGCTGAAACAGGAAGAAACGCATGTGGTTTGTGGCTTTGAAAGTAAAATGTCAACATTGCTAATAAGACTTACATTCATGCTTTTGTTTGATACATACATTGATTTATACTGTAAAAGTCTGTTCTCTGGAAACCCAACAAACTAAAACCTGTTAACTAGCAGCAGCTATCTGACACACAGAATAATGAGTTATGATCGCCATCCACAAAACTTTTTGTTTTGTATTTGTTTTCCAATTATGTTTAATTAAGCACCTGTCATTTACCATAAATATGTAAATTCAAACTAGAACATCAAACCAAAACATCTGTAGGCTATGTAGGGCAAAAATGCTTCAGCTATGAATAGAAAATACCAACAAAAAGTTGGAAATATGAAAAGCATTTTCAATAAACCAATTCTAGTAAAAAACTATAAACCGAGTCATTTTATTAGGGTCATTTACTTTTAACAATTGATGCAACACCATTCTTCACTTCAGTTCCTTGTCATACAAATGAAAGATCCCAAATGTAAATACACACACTCATTTGAAATTCTCTCCCTGTGGTTCCAATGAAGTGCTCATGGCACATCGGGTTTCTTATTTATCCATTTTTCTATTTGTGTCATATAAACAGATTAGATAATAGAGATAAGGGAGTATGGGATTAATTTTGAAGTAGCTCATTAGCACGTGGCTAGCCATGGTAATTAGGTTTGCTTTTCCCAATGGCCTCTAGTCATATTGGAGTGTGGCAGCTGTTTGTTCAACCCCCTCCTCACTGCTTGATAAGTGACTGTCAATCAAACGTGTTTGAGTTTGGCGGGGTAACATCTGTGACTGTGTCAGAAGTGCTCCATAGCAACAGTAACCAGTTTGTAGAAATCATGTGCTGCAATTACATCCATTCAGGCACCAAAATGATACTGCACTACAGTGTTCAAGCTGAAAAACAGATCAACAAGCTTTATAACAAAAACATCCTGTAGGTTTAAAAACTAATATTATCTACACTAAATATTTAGAGCCATCATACAAACTTTGCTGAAATATCTTCGAAAAGATTAACATCTGAACCTACATTTTTAAAGGAGAAAAAAAGTTCTCTGCATACTGTGTAGTGTAAAGGACAAAGAGAACAAAATGGCAGCATATTTATACTGAAATAAAGGAAGCAAGACGTGAAAAATAATATATATTCAATACAAAAATATATATTATTAACCATTGATAAGTAAGAATCTGCTATAGTGCAGAACACATTTCAAACATTTGAACAGTTTCACCTCACATTCAACACAGCAGCTTGATGTCAAAATGTTTCATTTCAATAAACAAATACAAAATGTTTTTATAATTTATTCCTTTGATCAATCAGTTCATCTGAGAACTCTTATGAGGTCCAGACTGATCCGATTCCTCTGGAGATCAACATGTTTGACCATCACCTCCACCCGTTCGCCTGGACCGAGAGCTAGGCTGCGTCTTTTTCTGTCATTTGGAAGTTTATCAGGAGTGATAAAACGCTTTGGGATGAGCCCGCTACGACCAACTCCGATGTCCACGAAAGCTCCAAATAACGCAGCGTTCGTTACGCGCCCGGTTAGAACCATCCCATCGTACAGGTCATCCATAGACACGATTTCTTTCTTGAAATCTGCCTGCTCGAAATCTAAACGGAGAAGAAAAACATCATTTAGAGAAGAAAAAAGGATGGAAATCGAGAAAAACAGTGACATCAACTCCGCCCATATCAGAGACCTCCAAAGTTAGAGATCCGAAATTACCAGGCCCCTCAAACCTCTTCCTCCTCACTTCTTCTAGTCAGTTTTTGAGAGATTTTCTTTGGGAGGTGCTTTTTACATAAACACGGTCTCTCAGCAGGCTCTGCAGTCCAGGAAACATTCATCTCTGATTATTCTTATCCGGGACACCTTACCTTACAGCACAGCTCACATGGCAGTTATTTATACAGCTGGCTACAGAGCAGGACTCATCAGGCTTCTAAGCAGGGGAAGTGAGCCTACAGCCATCTGATGAGAAACCTAGTGTCCCATCTAGTGCACAACACCCTGAATCACCACCCAAAGTGACATCTCATTCTCTGGAACGCCCATCAAACGTTGCAAACATTGCAAAATGGACCGATTATGTGTCCTAATGTGTGATAAAGCATACTCATTCAGATATGATCAAAGCGCTTTTGTGGCACAAAACGTGCTTCGGAAAACTTTTTCTTTTAAACTAACCACATCATATTTTGGCATTGAATTATGCCTACAATATCTACAAACAGCATTTTCTCCCCCACCAGAGTTCCATTGTTAATTCGACTTTAACGAACAGCGCCATCATCATCTTTCCAAGTGCGGAAAATAAAACTCCATCCCGTTACCAAAGAAAACCTTCCCTCTGCATATAATGAACTCCGTTCCCCAACCCTTAAAACACGTTAAGACATTCGTCTCAATTATGATCCTGTCATCTTAAATGAAACGTAACATTTACTATCAACACCCGCAGAAGAAAAACAATGTCTTCTCAGATGTCTGAACGTAACATTAAAACCAGAAGAGGCGTTTGTTGTTTGGTAGTTTTTATTCACTCCGAGAGAGAGTGGCGGGGGATTTTAGCGCTGGGATCAAGGGTGTTCTGTGTTGCTTTTTAAAGCAGCCTTTTCTCTCATTAATGATATATCTGTCGGCAGGTCTGCTTTAATAACGCGGGTCTTCCCCCGGTTTACGCGGCGAGACTTCAAAAGCCTGGAGCGCCGCCCTGTCATCTCACAGACAAGAGACGGACTCAGGGGAGACAGGAGAACCGCTAAGAAAAAAAAATTTGAGAAAGAAAGAGTTGCCAGCATTGTCTCAGATGTGTGTGTGTTGCAGTCGTGTTGGGAGAGTGTTTTGATTTGTCAACTTTGGTTTGTGCTATGCTAAGTTGGTTTCATGCGCAAAAAGCACAAATTATTCATGCACTTATTTTGTAATTTACTGTTTGTCTATTAGTGTTATTACATTTCTAAACAATACAAATATAACAATATATTGTGATAAACAGTGTTATCGTGATATATTACTCATGCAACCCAACCCTACAAATTTTGATTTTTCTTCTTTTTTCGCTAAATATCTGTATCCAAACACTAGGGTTAAACTGTGGGGCAGTATGGGTGTCACTGATAGATTCTTACCCTGGCGAATGTCAAAACCAGGAGGCTGAGTGAGTCCGTCCACGATAAGCTGAAGAGTCTCAGGTGGGGTGTTCAAAGATTTTGCCAGAACATCCAGACTACTGCTCTTAACACTGTTCTTCACACTGTGCCTGAGAGAATCACTGCCCATCATATCCAAACTGCTCCCAATCTGAGACAAGAACCTGCATGAACAGACAAAGGTGGAGGAATAAATGAAAAAAGTGCATTTGATTTCATTTGAAACCTGAGTTTCTGAGCAACACACCACAGCATCAGAATCAAGTGTGCGGAAAGGTAGGGAGGTCTGCTGAGGTCCATGGGAGGTGGTGTCTTAATGAATGGCTTTTTAATAGCCCTTCCCAGAGCCCTCCACACGTGGAGGAACTCCCCTGACGCCGGCGAGGAGCCTGAAGGCCGCCGCACAAGAGCGGAGGAGAGGAAAAAGGGGAGGTGAGGTGAGGCTAATTATGTTCTAAATCTTGATTTCTAGTCCCAGAGATGAAAACTCTGTCTCCCTCTATAAATCTAACAGCTTAGCGAGTATCATACGTATGAGAAGGTTAGTGCTAAGGCTTGAGGAGTGAATCAGGATGTCGCTTACAGACCAAACACATCCAGCAAAAAAAGATCCAGACAGGGCCAATTACTTGGCACAAGCTATAAACTCTGGCTCATGATGACTCTATATACTTAGAAACTGACAGTGATGAAGTGCTTATACTACAGTATTATTCTGTGTTGCACAGTGAAAATATTCATATTCATATTTTGTAGAATAATAAAAAGCGCTCTCTAAAATAGCCTTGTTAACATTTGCCTTGTTTTTGCAGAATTGGCATTTTATCAGCCAGTTTCTTCAGGTCTCACCCAAAGTAGTTTTCATAAATGCAGGGCTCATATTGGCTGTTCTTTCCCTCATTATTTAGCCCAAATCATCTATTTCAAGAACTTTTTAATAAAAAAAAAACATATCGAATCAAAGTTATTATGTTTTTCCAACTATTTTGTGTACTAAAAAATTCAAAAATACAGATGATTTTATCGGACACACACTCCTGGCCTAAGTTAACTTCCTGTCTGTGGTTATAATGTAACAATCAATTTAAAATTGAATTTATATTCATATTAATTCATATCAATATTTTATTGTAACTTAATCGTATTAAATTAAATCAAATTGTATATAACGGCGGTTCTCAATCCTGTTCCTCGCGTGATTTCAATAAGGTGTGTTAAACAAGAGAGAGACGCAAAATATGCAGAGCGGGGGGTCGGAAGGAACAGGAAGGCTTGAGAACCAATGGTCATTTTAAGATCGCAAGATACATTTAAGTCAAGTGATCTAAACTTTTGAACAGTAATGTACATGAGGCCTAAATAAGTCATTCAACACAAGAAAAACTGTGAAGACTTATAATGCCTCCATAAAATCTAAATACTACTCTCTATGCAAAGCACACTTATAATGGGCAACATAACCTATACAGTGCCATACATCATGTCCTGGAGTGGTCAACAAGCTTGAGGCAAGGACTTTGAGAGGTCAAGTTGTCCAGAGGTGGCTGAGGAATGCTGGGGTCCAGGGGTATTATTGGAATGTGAGTTTTGGCAAGGGACCTGCTGAGCCAGCTTGCTGATGGATGGCCGTCGTCGTGACAGCCTGACGCCAGCCAGCCAGCGCAGCTGTCCTCTGTGTGACTGACAGGGCAGGTGGGTTCAAGCCCCACCCATTTCCTGCTGCAGACAGGGGGCTTGACAGCAACAGCAAAAGGCAAATCTGCTCACACTCACTCTTTGGTACGCGCGCTGACAATTCCGCACTGTACCGAGCTCGATGCACGTACATATGGATCATTGTTCCTTCCTGACTCACCCTGCTGATAAAGTGTACACTTGACAGGAGGGATGCTGATGGGTAATGGGTTATATAGAAAGATCCACGTCAACAATAGAAATTCTGTCATCATGTATTCAAAACATAATATATGTATATGACACTTCCGTGGAACACCCAAAAAATATTTTGAGAAATGTCTCTGTGGTTTTGTGACCATACAATGGAAGTCAATGGGGGACAACATTCTTAAAAATATCTTCTTTTGTTCTGGAGAAGAAAGAAAGTCACACAGGTTTGAAATTACACGAAGGCAAATAAATGATGAATGATTCTCATTGAAGGCGTTGCTAGGTGAAGGGGATAGTTCTCCCAAAAATGGAAATTCTGTCATCATTTACTCACCCTCTTGTCATTTCGAACCTCTATGACTTCCTTCCTTCTGCAGAACACAAGAGAAGATATTTTGAAGAATGTTGATAACCGAACAGCAGTGGCACCCATTGACTTCTACTGTGTGGACACAAAACCAATGCAAGTGAATGGCTGCCATCGCTGTTAGGTCAACAACATTTTTCGCTTCAAGCCATGAAAGTCGCTATATTCGGGTCCCTATATGGCCTGGTTCCCATTGTATGTACAGTATATGGAATTTTTCACCTGTTAGATCATGCATCAGGTGAAAATCGTCCATCTGAACTCTTCAAAAAGTAATATCGCACCGTTCGCTGACAAGCTGAGGTATGATCTGTGTTTCAGCACAAACGGTGAGGGATGAGTTACATGCCGAAGTTTAATCATTCGGCTTAAGGGGTCAGAACGGACCTCAGCGCTTTGATGGCCTCAGCGAGCGCCGCTAATTATGTTAGCAGTACATAACCAGTCTATTTTTCATAAGTAACCTGAGATGATACAGAAGTTAAATGGCTTTCCTGCTCACTTTGAAACAACCAACAGTCTTAGAGCAGAACTAGGTCTGGTGAAACAAAAAAATAATCATAGGGTCTCAGAGTTATGAGGTGATGAAAATGCAAAGGGTAACAGACATGCACGTTTAGCTGACGAATTCCAGCATGTCTTGCAGGTCAATGTGGACGTTTTCGTAATGCAGACCCAAGTCATTCAATGCGTGTTATGTAGGCCAAAACAACAACAACAATTGAGCTGTAATGACAAATCTTGTAAATCAAATTTCATCGCACATAATCTCTTACTCAATGTCCTGAGAACACCGGCATTTAAATGTTTTTCACACATGTACCTGTGCCCAGTACTTGTACCAATTTCAACAAATTACTTAAGTGCTCATGCTATCCAAAAGCAACTACATATCGTCCTCCAGTGGTCCTCCCAAGATTTCCGTAATATTCATAAGGGACGCTATGCCGCTCTCCAGCTGTCCACGACCAGTGCCAGAGCAGGCAGCAGAGAGAGAGAGAGAAGGTGGAGAGCTGAACTTTGAGTGATTTATGAACAGCTACACTGTAAGTGTGGTGGTGGCGGGTGATTGGCCCGGGGGCTCAGGTTTCTGGAGGGGGTCTCAGCTGGGCTTATGTTTCCCTCTGGTGTGTTAGTGTTTAGGGGGTACCAGGGCCGCTGCTCTCTTGGATCGGGGAGAGCGGAGTCTGCCTTATCCTCCGGGCGTAATGAAAAGCAGCTCTGCCGAGGAGCAGCGCAAAGGAGGCCTCGGTTCCACACGTCGTAAGCTGCTGGGTGGGCCCACAGATAGAGGCTATCCAGACACAATGATTCTGCTTTAGTGTGTGGTCCCCTCAAGTACATTTTTTATCATTAGGGAATGTAAGAAGTCAAAATTGGTGACATTTGATATCAATT